>NC_052619.1:31754732-31877780 GCF_016545825.1 Eucalyptus grandis
TGTGTGATGTGATCAAACAATTGCCTAACCTGTCGAAGTTAAAAAATCTTCTGCGTCTGGAGGTAAAACATTGTGCAAAGTTGATAGCTGTCGAAGACTTGACAGAGTTGAAAATTCTGAAGAATGTGGAGATCAGATATTGCATGTCCTTGGAAAAAGTTGCCCGATGTGTTGGCATCCACCAAGTTGGAGACAGATTGGACGCCACCAAAACCTGCAGAGCACACCATTCAGCCAGCAAAGCGACTGCGACTTTCGTTGGACTAGTATGAAAGGTGGGTAATTGTAGCCTTGTTGAAATCCTCAGGTTCCTTTCGATTACAATGAAGAAAAACAGAAGTTTTTATATCGGCTTTTATTTGCTAGCCCTGCAGAGCTAGCCAAGGAAGAGTTGGCTGCGAGTATTCAGAGTTTTGAAGCCCTGCCCGTGGAATAAAAGCCAAAGTTGCAACACCCGTTCACTACCGACATGAACTAATCCAGGTGTCCTCATGTCACTTCTTGAGCCATCTATTATAATTGTCGATGATGTTAAGATGATGTTTGCTTTCTTAAATTGAATTATTTTGATGCAAACATTAACAACTTCTCACTTCAAATTATCCTCACATCAGGTTCTCTCTCAAGGGTCATTGAATGTGTGAAGTATGTATTATTTTGTATGGCTTAACAAGTACTCATTACCAATATCTATGATGTCGGGTGCCTTAGCCCCTATGGCATGTTTTAGTGTTTGTGGTTTTGCCAATGAAAAACTAAAATTATTTCCAATTTGTCATCCATCACACATTCGATGAAACAATAATGCAGAGTACTGCCCTTACCAATTTCCAGATTTTATGACACATCAAGGACTAGGTTTGCATTTAGCGTCCAAAAGAGCACATAGTGATGGTTTACATTGAAGTAATAATTTAAGAACCCTAAAATCAGAGAGTGAATCGACTCCACATTGAATCCCGTTGGAAAATTGAAAATGTTGCTGTAAATATGAAACATCTACACACAATGACTCTTATGAAAAACCTGTATGGGTCTCATTTCCCCCCAGTAAATTTCTTCAGCAGATGTTAGTTTTGAGATGAATGTGGCGTGGGACAACTAGGATGGGGAAGCATACATGTCCCACAAGGGTGCGATGCAGCGCATATTACTTGTCTTTCATGGACCGCGCGCTGAATGATGAACTATGTGCTGCGAGGACCAATCAACAGTTTAAAATTGCTACGCTAGAAACTCCTCTTTTTTTTGGCTAACAAAGTTCGCAAATTTTGTGTTTTTATGTGGTTCTATAGGCAAATAAATCAACTCGAGATAGACAAAAAATAAAAATGAAAACCTTTGCACTTAAATCCTTACGCATTTCACTTGCAAAATGATTAATTAACAAGTTCTCGAGAAACATCACTCGTGGGACATGTATGCTTCCCCATCCTATATGCATGGTGGTCATGTTGAGTCTCAATTTATTGGAGAGGTAAAATTGGCTTGTTGCACAAAAACATATTCAAAATGTTACATGTCCAGCGCTGGAAAAAACAAAGGCCTTTGCAAAGAGTATTGTGTAATTGGGAGAGAAGTTATGAGTCTAGACTGTGGACGGTTCTGTGAGAGTATGACTTTTCCAAGTGTGCATGTTTTCTTGTTATCCTCTCGTCCGGCTGTTCAGCATTAAGATTCTGCCTCTCCTAATCTACAAAAGCGTATTTTACCTTTTTTAGCATGCTCTGTCGTCTCCAACGCCATATTATGCATAACTGCAGTCAATAACTTGCTCCAAGGGCATCTTGTATGGATCATGTGCACTATGTAGAAGCTGAGTTAATAAAATCAGGCTATCTGCAAGCCTAGCAGTAGAGTACGGAAGCCCCGTGTATTGGATTGTTTTGGCTGAAATAATGATGTAACTGCTGGTATGTATTAGGGAGTGTTGTTGGTTCTCTTCTCATGATCATGAGGTCGTTTATGGTCATAGATACTTGGTACTAATGCTTAGGCACCAAAACTATGCAACAAACCAGTTTCAGGACAATGCCATGAAAGCCGATGACTATTTTCCTTTCCCTGGATATCCTCGATCTGTGCCGAAGTATCTCATTGGATTTCTGATCTATTACGTTCCTTGCAGGCAGAAGTATTGGGTCTCGATCCTGGAGAAATCGATGTTCCATTTGTTGGGGGTCCTGTAAAAGCGACAACTTTACTCTTTACCTCTTTAATCTCAGGTTTGTGGCGCATTCTTCCTAATAAGAACTCATATGTCCGACAAGGATGTTGTTAGACGTTGCAGTTTTCTATAAAATGACAAATGTCGGTTGGCATTCACAATCTATAGGTTAAACCACCTTGTTCTTTCACTCCTCAAGAAATTGATCACCTGACAGTAACATCTCACATCCAAAATGGTGGGACGGTACTGTTGAAGTAAATAAGTTTCCATTTTCTATGGATTTATCCATTTATATCACCGTTCTGGTCAGTTTCTTTAGTTTTGGATTTCCAGGTCGTAAAATAGTGCTCTTGCTGTTCTAGTGATGCTATTATTGAAATGGGTTTTGACAAGCTTCGTAGTATTGAGGCCGCTTAAGGAGAGTACTGACATGCTTAATCATGTTAGAGTCTCTAAATTCTTTAAATTCACAAGCATTTTTGAAGATGTGCTCTACTGAGAACTTCCTCATGAGAATGATGAGATTTTTGCGAGGATCACATCTTAGGTCCATGTAGGCATATATCTTTTGCAAGTCAACTTTATGGCGTTGTTTATGCACTGAAATGAACTAAAGAGAGCTTGTTATTATTTCTACCTGCAGAGGTCAAGGAATTTAACGGCAGCTTGGAAACCCTATCCACTACCACTACCCAAGAAAAAGTCTTAAGAAAGATCTTTTTCTGAATTAGTAGGACACCTCACTTGTGAAAATATGTAAAAGGTGACTACTTGTCTCGGGCAATGGGTAGAAGCAAGCAGTTGTGGACAGATTACCATACATTTTTGTTGTTACAGCTAAGAGAATCACTTGCATTTTAATGATAAGTGGAGTAGTCCATGCAGTGACACCATTGTTAAGTATATCAGATTTTCTTGAAAGTGATTGTTTTTTTTTGGTAAAGATCTTGAAAGTGATTGTTGATGTCCACTTGAAACTAAAACTTT
Source organism: Eucalyptus grandis (assembly GCF_016545825.1). Taxonomy (NCBI): domain Eukaryota; kingdom Viridiplantae; phylum Streptophyta; class Magnoliopsida; order Myrtales; family Myrtaceae; genus Eucalyptus; species Eucalyptus grandis. The sequence goes on from NC_052619.1 coordinate 31,757,890, forward strand.
CTGCATCTATTTCCTCAGAGAAATTATGACATGACGTATTAGTCTTCACTTCCCTGCTTCTTTACGTTATGTTGTGAAGCCAACTGAATTGTGTACCTATGTGCTTTCACAACTTTCAGGCTAAAGCTGGAGCTGGCTCTGCAACTTTCTTAATGGTCAGTCCTTTTTCTTTTGGCCCCTGAGATGTAGTCTGATCTCTTTCCTGAACAGGAAATCAAATGGCTATTTTCTATGTGGACTAGACTCTTTTCATATGCTCAACTAATGTGAAAATGAAATAGCAGTCATATGCTTCTGTGAAGTTTGCCGATGCATGCCTACATGGGTTGAGGGGTGATGCTGGCATTGTCAAAGTATGCATTTGTTGCTTCTCAGGTTTGGTGCCTTGAAAAAACTTATTGAGATCCAATCTTTTTTCTTCTTAATTCACACTGAAATGACCGATGATTTTCTTTATTGTTGTCCCCATTTTTTCAGGGGAAAGAGCTTCCATTCTTTGCATCCAAAATCGCCTCGGTCATACTGGGGCTGATGAGGTTCTTCCCTTGGCCTGCTGAAGGAGTGCAAAAGGTCTAGAGTTTTAATATTCTTGAAATTTTTTAGGTCTGCTTTGATTACATCAGAGGAAGATGAAGTTTTCTAATTTCGGCCTTTGTTTGTTAACCTGTAGAGATGGTTGGGAAAGGCAAAGAAAGAGTTGACAGCGAGCATTCAGAAGGGCATTTCATTTAACAAGAATTAAACTGGTTAAGGACGTGGCTTGTCCAAGGAAAAAGGTGTCCCCTGCATAGTTTCCCGCTATTTTCTACTCAAAATAGGTACTTGGGAATAAGTGGTTCAAACCAAACAAGATATCGAAGTTTATTTTGCCTACGTGGCATAGAAAACATAAAGGTTTTTCTTTTCTCACATGAAATGTACTCAAATGTTGGTCTGTGTAATAACATGGACTGATGTTGGTGTATATCATTATCCTATGTCCATCTTTCTCGTGTTTCCAACTTTGAGATGCACCCATAATGTCGCCTCCAAGTAGCACTATCAGCTGTGCAATGCCGCAGTAAGCAAATGGTAGACAGAGGCTGCTGCGCTGGGCTTGGAGTTTAAGAGACTCGACCGCAGCGTCTTGTGGCTTTATCCAGAAGCTGTGACGGACAAATGAGCAAGAGAGCCATCATAGAGGCTCTTCTTCGGTGTCGGGCAGGGGGAGTTCGAGAATTTTTCTATCTGTAGATGCGTCTATCACCATTAGCAATTCTCACGCCAAGTTTTTACACTCCTGAAGAGGACAGCTCCGCATTCATAACGAATTGCTAAGAGAGTAAGCCTCTCCTGCCTCGTGAAATCAGTTTCTCGGGTAAACTCGGTTTTGAACCGATTTCAAAATCTGTTCTCAGGTAAAACCGGTTTAACCGGTTTAAACCAAACCCAATAATGACCTCCTTGTCTTCTCTCTCTCTCTCTCTCTCTCTCTCTCTCTCTGTGGCGGATTGCGGCCTCGCCTATGTCGGTCGGCCATCAACCAGCCCACTAGGTACTCTCTGCTTTCGTTTTCGATTCCTTCGTCGAATGTTAAGATTTCGGTTTTTTCGTTTCTGATTTTTTCGGCGGTTTGCCATCGCTATTTGTTGGCTGTGAGTCGTGCTACCCCTACCCACCGCTCGTTTCTTTTTTCTTTTGTTTTTTAAACTGCCCTCAATTTGATGTCTCACTTCAAGCTTGATTTACTACGTGCGATGGCACCAGCCGCCACCACATCGGGAGATCGAGGCGTTCCTGAGTTTCGGGGGACCGACACTCGGAAAACTTGTACTGGTTCCTTTCACAGTGCAATGGTGGAGAAAGAAATCCGTGTCCAAGACCACGAAGAGGTCCGAGTTGCTCAGAAGATTGGTGGAAATGACACTGACATCCATAAGGATTCTATTATAATGCGTGGTTTGCGCATATGGTATATTGTACTTCAAAGTCGGATGGGAGAGCATCAATATACAATTTGGTTTTGACCTTGACATCATCCGTCTCCACGTTGAATTTTGGATCTGGAGACGGATGATCTCAAGCTTAAAATCAAATCCTGTCGCTCCTGTCTCTTCCCAGTAGATACGAAAGGGTAAATTTTGTTTTTCCACTACTTTTTTGAATTATTTAACTCTAACATAATCCGTGACGCATTTTTTTTTAGGCTAAAATTTCATCAATCATGTTATACATATAAAGTTAACAATGATCTCTGCACTTTTGGCTCTTATATAATCTAGTGTTCCTTGGAACGAGAAGAAAGGGAAGGGGCCATTTGGTTTGTTGAAATTCTTAGTTTCTTGTTTCGGCGAGAATAAAAATGAGTCATTTGACCACTGCCTGTGGTGGCTCAGTTGGATAAAGCTCTCCAATGAAATTAACGACAACGGAGGGGGTCAAATCCCGCTGGCCGCACGGGATCTTAAGCGTGACGTTGTGGTGGTGAGTCTTCCGCTAGCGTCGCTCTAGGGTTTACCCGCCGGCTACTGGCTGTATGAGGTCCCTGGATACCAAAAAAAATAAAAAAAATGAGTCCTTTGTTTCCTTGTAAAGGTGTTTAGTCTATGAATAGACAGAAAAACCAATGCAGAGTGAACACTTTAAACATGCTTGGGTTGTCTTATTTTCAAATTGATAGAAGAAAAAGGTAATTATTTTGTGACAACATGCCTTTGATTTAATTTGTTTGCGATCGAAGGAGAACTACTAATATTGATGACTACTTGCTTGGTTTATTGCTTTCTATGTTGTGCACTCATCTTCATTCTCTGCTGTTGTTGACAGTAAAAAACAAGCAGTAGGAGCACTCTGTGTGGGTATTAGTAATGACTTAACACTTGAAGAATTAGCCTGTTTGCCAAAGCTTAGGTTTCTTGAAGGGGGAAGAATTAACTCCATAGGCAACTAAAAAATCTTCTTCACTTTGATATGGCTTTCTTGGCATCATTGCCCGCAGCATCTTTTAGCGATGAAATATTTAACTGGTGTATTTGGTCGTGCTCGACTTTTCGCAAAGCAACATCACCAACTGACTGAAGTGGAGAGAGGCAAATTGAGGTATGGACACACCTTGCTCATGTTTGCTTCAAATTCTATCAATTGACCTTTGCTAGCTAGTTGTATGGTACTGTATTGTCATACTTTTCGTTGGAATGTAATCGGCCTTTTCATTTTCACTGCCAATGGTGAAAAAGTTGACAGTTCTAAATTATACATGGTGCAGAGTGTTAACCAAGACAACTGATTTTTCTAAGTTAAGCAATTTGGAGAAATTGATTTTCACTTGGTGTGTGAAATTATCTGCGGTTGATAGCCTGATCAATAAGCTAAAACTGCTGAGTAAGTTGAATATCGAGGGAGGCATTTCCCTCCAAGTGTTGTATGAAGAAATCAGTTCTCTAGTATACTTGTTAGAGATTATTGTGTGCTCGACAAACAAACTGTTCAAGCTTCGTGAGACACTAGGAAATCTAAAATCTTTAACGAAATTTTATTCTAGTAGCAGCCAACTTTTTCACTTTATTGTAAGGTTAATGGATCTCGTGCATTTGCGTTTGCTTGCATGCCCATATAAGCTTTCAAACTCTATTGGGGAACTAGAATCATTGGTCCAATTGGATGTAGCCCAATTCTATTGGAAATCTGACGAGACTAAAAGATCATTAGGTGCCACACACAAAGATACACACGATACCTTGTGCTTTTGGGGGGGGTGGTGGAGACGCTTGAAGTGCTCAATGCCTCTTTTTGTTACTATCTCATGCATGAAATCCCATGGTAAATGTGGAGGCTGAGCCTTCTGAGGATCTTGGACTTAGATGGGACCCAATCTCTACAATGTTATCATAGGTCAGTGGTTTTTCTAGTCTGCAAATTCTTTAAATTACAAGCCAAAGAGCTTCCCCCAAGTTTGAAATTTCTACTGGTTGAAGCTGTTGGATTCCCCGTTCTTCCCAACCTGTCAAGCTTAGTTCAAAGTGTGTGGAAGACATCCAACTATTGCATTTTGGTGTGTGAATGACGTTATTTTGCCTTGGAAGGACAGGCAGTCCATCCATCGGCTTCCATGTATCTTATCAACCTTGAAACTTGGCTGGATACTGCAATAGCCAGATTTTTGCAACTTCAAAAGCTTGTCGGTCCTCTCTATCAGCAGATGGCCGTCGCCACACTTGCCCATCCTTATATACTTGGAGATTTAAGGTAATTGGAGATATCGTGGTGCGAATTCCTGGAGAGCACATGTGATCTATCTTGCTTGAAGAGTCTACAAAAATTACAGCTCAGTGACTTACCCAAACTGGCAGAGATTTTAGGTTTGGTGGAACTGGAATTACTGAAGTTTCTACATATTTCCAGGTATAATACAATCAAACGATTGCCTAACCTGTCAAAGTTCAAAATCTACAGCATCCCAAGCTAGATGATTGTGAAAAGATGATAGCTGTGAAAGGCTTGAAAAGAGTTGAATTTATTGAAGAAGGTGGAGATCGCACATTGCATACCCCTGAAAAGTTTGCTCAATGTGCCGGCTGGCAATTGCGATTTGCATCATTGCAGGACAAACAAGCCTGAAGCAGAATGCATCATCTTGAAATTGCAGGGACTTCTAATGAAAGCACGTCATGTACAGAATTGAGCTCGTGCTTTATAAGGTAAGTGGCTTTGAACTCCTAGATTTTCCCAGCATTCAAAGTGTGCCTCAGTCGGTCATGGGGCCGAAGAGGTTAGGTTTTTCCCCAGTCGGAGGAGCACAAAAGGTGTGGAAGTGTGGCCTGGTCAAAATCTGCGGGTGCGTTCTGATTACATCAAAGTAAAACAGAGGTTTTCATTTCGGCTTTTGTTTGCTAACCTGTTGAACTGACCTGGAAAAGAGGCAAAGAAAGAGTTGGCAGCAGGTATTCGGAAGGGCATTTCGCTCATCAAAAAGTGAGCACGTGGATTGAAGATGAAGACGTGGATTTTTCGCGTGAAAAAAGATGTATTCTTCATAAGTTTCTACTCATCTCTCTACTCAAAATTGGTTCCTTGCGCTAAGGAGTAAGTCGTTCAGCACCGGAACTAGGAAGATATGAAAGTTTCCTTTCATGTAGTCCAAGTAAAAAAAGCACATAAGCAGTTTTTATTTTCCTGTGCGCGACGTTCTGACATGGTCATTCGTGTAATTGACAGATGTTTGTGCATCATTGTACTGTGTATCTCGGCTGTGTTCATGTTCGCATCTCCCAACTTTCTGATGCACCTGTAGAGTCTCCTCCAAGTGACCCAATATTGTGTGACGCTGCAACAAGCAAATGGTAGACAGAAGGGGCCGAGTGAAGGCCATAGTACTTAAGTGTTGGCGAGCATTGAAATTCAAGATACGCAAGATACGCGAACGAAGGTTTTTACAGTCTTCTTTCGGACGATTTGATCGAATAATTAGAGAGGCGGCAGAGCCATTCTTACAGTGACCACGTGAAATCAGATATAAGCGGGTCTTCTAGGGATAACCTGGGATTTGCTTTCACGGGGGAATTAATCCGAGTTGGTGCATGGTCGTCCAGCACAATAGGACAAGAGGCTCGGGTGTCGATTGGATTATCTTATGCGGATTCAAATGTGATAAAGGACTCAATCAATCGCTCCAAATCAGCCGTTGACATCTCTAGGAGACAATTGAATAGTTCAAATTTGGAAATCTCAATTGAACTTAAGACGAATTAGGGGTACAGTCTGATCCCGTTATTCCGTTTTACTTTAGATACAAGAGAGGAAGTGTGTGTAGCTTTAAGACCCTCCCGGTGATTGTATTTTCTTCACTTCTTGGCCCTTTTTTGTCCTTTTCTTTTGTGTTAATGAAATGGGCCGAAGCCGAAGAAATCAATGGGAGATAATTACGTGATGCAGTAAAGTCGTTGCATTACCTTGAGTAAATTGGCGAGTTTTGAGGCATGGAGTAATGCCCAATTTGCTGCCTCGCACATGGTGCTAGGGATGGATCTAAGCGTCCTTGCCTACAATTATAGAAATAGTTGGAGAAAGTTTATAATATGTAACTTACCAATCAAAGGTGTAATTAAATAAAAATATGAGCTTATCATGTAATATCTTGAATATCTTTGGATTAATAAAGCAGTTGTAATTAGATCACTTCGAAATGACGTGTACATCAAGTAAAAAGCTCTTATCTCCAGAAATTAAATGATGTAAAGTTTGTTGGGAAAAATATAAATAATTGATTAAAGTGGGCTTAGGTCACTAACCAAAAAAAAAAAAAAAAAAAGCAAATGGTGGGCTTAGGTCATGGGCATCATCAGCAAAAGTCTCTTATCCTCTTCATCTCTCTTTCCTCTCTTATTTTTTATGAATGCCTCCCCCTAGTTCGTTGCAATTGAGTTGAATTGACAAAAATAAATAAATGAATAAATGAACCATCTTTGTGCTCTCGAACTTCATTTCTAGCCTGTTGAGAAGAGCTTGCTCCAGGAAGGCACTTAACCGCCCTAGAGAATGCCTGAATAATGTCACCTTCGATTAATGGGTAAATGACCAATATTTTCCTGCATCCGTAGCTCAAGAATATTTCCTCCAATCATTCCTTTAATTGGTGGGTTACATAACGTAGGCATTATCTATATGCAAATTTGACTAAGAATATGTGATATCCATATTTGCTACCCATCAATCGAAAGGCTACTCAAAGGAAAATTTCTCTAACAAATGATGGAGGAGCACATTACCTTGAGTAAATTGGCGAGTTTTGAGGCATGGAGTAATGCCCAATTTGCTGCCTCGCATGTGGTGCTAGGGATGGATCTAAGCGTCCTTGCCTACAATTAAAGGTGTAATTTGGAGAAAGTTTATAATATGTAATTTACCAATCAAAGTTGTAATTGAAGAAAGTTTTCTCAAATCATAGAAAAGAAAATATGAGCTTATCTTGTACTATCTTGAATATCTTTTTTGGATAAATAAAACAATTGTAACTAGATCACTTCGAAATGACATGTACTTCAAGTAAAAAGCTCTCATTTCCAGCAATTAAATGATATAAAATTTGTCCGGCAAAATATAAATAACTGATTAAAGTGGGCTTAGGTCATGGGCGGCAGCAAAAGTCTCTTGTCCTCTTCATCTCTCTTTCCTCTCTTATTTTTTATGAATGCCTCCCCTAGTTCGTCACAATTGAGTTGAATTGACAAAAATACATAAATGAATAAATGAACCATCTTTGTGCTCTCGAACTTCGTTTACGGCTTGTCGAGAAGAGCTTGCTCCAGGAAGGCACTTAACCGCCCTAGAGAATGCCTGAATAATGTCACCTTCGATTAATGGGTATATGACCAATATTTTCCTGCATCTGTAGCTCAAGAATATTTCCTCCAATCATTCCTTTAATTGGTGGGGTACATACCGTAGGCATTATCTATATGCAAATTTGACTAAGAATATGTGATATCCATATTTGCTACCCATCAATCGAAAGACTACTCAAAGGAAAATTTCTCTAACAAATGATGGAGGAGCACATTACCTTGAGTAAATTGGTGAGTTTGAGGCATGGAGTAATGCTCAATTTGCTGCCTCGCACGTGGTGCTAGGGATGGATCTAAGCGTCCTTGCCTACAATTAAAGGTGTAATTTGGAGAAAGTTTATAATATGTAACTTACCAATCAAAGGTGTAATTGAAGAAAGTTTTCTCAAATCATAGAAAAGAAAATATGAGCTTATCTTGTACTATCTTGAATATCTTTTTTGGATAAATAAAACAGTTGTAACTAGATCACTTCGAAATGACATGTACTTCAAGTAAAAAGCTCTCATTTCCAGCAATTAAATGACATAAAGTTTGTCCCGCAGAATATAAATAACTAATTAAAGTGGGCTTAGGTCACTAACCCAAAAAAAAAAAGAGCAAATGGTGGGCTTAGGTCATGGGTGGCAGCAAAAGTCTCTTGTCCTCTTCATCTCTCTTTCCTCTCTTATCTTTTGTGAATGCCTCCCCTAGTTCCTCGCAATTGAGTTGAATTGACAAAAATAAATAAATAAATGAACCATCTTTGTGCTCTTGAACTTCATTTCCGGCCTATCAAGAAGAGCTTGCTCCAGGAAGGCACTTAACCGCCCTAGAGAATGCTTGAATAATGTCACCTTCAATTAATGGGTAAATGACCAATATTTTCCTGCATCCGTAGCTCAAGAATATTTCCTTCGATCATTCCTTTAATTAGTGGGTTACATACCGTAGACATCATCTATATGAAAATTTGACTAAGAATGTGATATCCATATTTGCTACCCATCAATTGAAAGGCTACTCAAAGGAAAATTTCTCTAACAAATGATGGAGGAGCACATTACCTTGAGTAAATTGGCGAGTTTTGAGGCATGGAGTAATGCCCAATTTGCTGCCTCGCACGTGGTGCTAGGGATGGATCTAAGCGTCCTTGCCTACAATGACAAAAATAGTTTGGAGAAAGTTTATAATATGTAACTTACCAATCAAAGGTGTAATTGAAGAAAGTTTTCTCAAATCACAAAAAAGAAAATATGAGCTTATCTTGTAATATCTTGAATCTCTTTTTAGGATAAATAAAACAATTGTAACTAGATCATTTCGAAATGACGTGTACATCAAGTAAAAAGCTCTTATTTCCAGCAACTAAATGATATAAAGTTTGTCCGGCAAAATATAAATAACTGATTAAAGTGGGCTTAGGTCACTAACCAAAAATAATAATAAAAAAAAGCAAATGGTGGGCTTAGGTCATGGGCGGCAGCAAAAGTCTCTTGTCCTCTTCATCTCTTTTTTCTCTCTTATCTTTTATGAATGCCTCCCTCAATTCCTCGCAATTGAGTTGAATTGACAAAAATAAATAAGTAAATAAATAAAAAGATGTGAAAATACACGAAAGGTAGAGTCGTCCATCTGTCTCCCCTCTCGCCTTCACTTCAATCTCTCTCTCTCTCTCATAAAAGATCTTGAGGATGGACGATTGAAACTTCTGCAAATGGACATGCAGTGCACGTAGTTTCCAGGCAATGAATCATGCTAAAAGATCTTGAGGATGGATGATTGAACTTCTGCAAATGGACATGCAGTGCACGTAATTTCCAGGCAATGAATCATGCTAAACTTTGCGACTAACTAAATGAGAATTTTTAATTTAATCTTTCATTTACTTTCTTCTATTTCTTTCAATTTTTAAGGCACTCGGGAAAAAGCCATTTGCGGGGGCACTTATCGCATCTGCGAGGATTTTGACGATTTGGGCGATCAGAAACCAACACGGAAGGGAGCCATGCATGTGTCTGCCCCTTTGATTTTTTCCAACACGTCACTTCAAGTTGTACCCGCGACTTATGAAGAGAACCTCTCTCTAATTTTACACTTTTGTATGAAGGATCTTGAGTGTGGACGACTGAGACTTCTGTAAATGTACAGGCTAGTGCATTTAGTTTTCATGCAATTTACTCATGCTAAATTTTCCAACTAATTAAGTGACATTTGCATCTATGTCTAGCCATTCCTTAGCTATAGTATTTAGGTAGGAAGGAGTCCCTCTCACTTGGCTCAGGTTATAAGTTATAAAGATGCCATTTGGAAGACATGTTTTTTCTAATTCAATTTTTCATTCAGTCTTCTTTTTTCTGAATTTCTAAGGTACTTCGGAATCCATTTGAGAGGACACTTATTGCATCATAAGCTTCTTACAATTTTGACGATTGCCCCAGTGGAAATAGCATACCAAGCAATGAATCATGGGGTCGATCACACAGGCTATTCGGTACAAAGCTAGCATAATAAGTTGCTTGTCCACAAGAACTTCCCATTTCGGCTTGTGATTTGTGTCTCTGTGGTGGAGTTGGGCGTGCATCTTGTGCAAATCTCTTTCTTTAATATATTTCTTTGAAATTAGATATTAGTAGAGAAATAGTTCAATTGATTGAAATTAAATAAGTATATAATTCAAGAAGGATGGTTTGATTGTTTGGATGGGACGAGGTGGAGCCTCGAGTGGACTTCTTGACCAAAATACCAGAGTCGTCGTGCCACAGGCTTTCACCTTCCTTGCGCTTACATGGGGCTTTTGCAAGGAGTTGATTGGAAGCATAATTTGTTCATTATTTGGACATGGCTTGATTATAGCGACCCACCGTCTATCTTTTCTATCTACATGAAGAGACAAATGCGCACATAAAATATACAGCTCTAGTGGTTGAATCCACTTCATCTCGACTAAAGTTAACTATTATTAATTTTTTTATGCCTTGCATTTTAGGTCTCTTTTTGGAGTATTAATGTTCTTCTAGCGGGAGTCGGAAGCCTTGGATGCAATGTGGTGTCCCCACTGAAATTGCTAGTTTTTTCTTAAACTTCAGTCTTACGTTTTAATGAAATATGTAAGAATTGTGCCATGTTTTGAATGGATCCAACCTATGCCACCTCTCGAATAGATCCAATTTTATCTTGCTTTGAGAGGGATAAAAATTTGATTTGGACTTATAGGGAGCCTCGTTTGGCTGATGCTAGTGATATTATCTGTTTTGATAACAGCTTGCTTTCCTTGCCCTTGCACAATGTTACAAGAGATAAGTGCATTAGAAATCCTAAAACTTGTCACGAAAATTTACTTGAGTCCTAAAACTTTCAAAATGTGTAATTAAGTTCTAAAACTTGTCACGAAAATGCAATCAAGTTCTAAAACTTTCAAAAAGTGCAATTAAGTCCTAAAACTTATCGTAAAAGTATAATCAAGTCTTAAAAATTTCAAAAAATACTATCAAGGAATGACTTGATTTGATTAATTTGATAAGTTTTAGGACTTAATTGCACTTTCTGAAAATTTTATGACTCAATTATACTTCCATAATAAGTCTTAGGACTTAATTATACTTTTTAAAAATTTTAGGACTAAATTGCACTTCATTGACAAATTATAGGACTTTCAATACTCTTATCCCATCTTAAAATGTTTTGTACTAATTTGAGCTTGTGAGAGACTTGTCTATCAATGTAATAATTTGATATATGTAATGGTGGAAGAGAGACATATACAATATCCAATATTCCCAAATAGTTAAATAGACTTTTTTGGCACAAAGCCAGCTTTGTGATCACCCCACCACCCGAAAGCGCTTTGAGGGAGGGCCGACAAACCTCCCTGCTCATGCATTGCTAGCGCCACCATCCACACCACTACACGAGGGTTGTCCTACCCTTACACATAGGGAATCGGTTTATTGTCGTTCAACACAAGTATCATAATCATGCAAAACCACCCACGAAACGGCAATGTACTTCTCTCGAATGAACTTACATCCGTTTGTTAATTGTAACAGTATAGAATTGACCATTGCTAATCCTTATGGTCGAGTAGCCGATCCTTGATTGAATTCTCCGGTCTTTCGTGTTTTAACCTGTTACGGTCTCGCCCAATAAATTAATTAACTCGTGAGTAATTAGTTCAAAGTAAATTAACCATCAGTACATTAATAAATAATCATTTCTTATATTTAGAAATGGATTAAATTTCAGGATATCACAACAACTAATTGCAAAATATTAAAACCACATCAAATCTAAAAGACCAACAGTCATTTTTTACCTAAATCTTAGGACAAATTGGGCCAAAGAGGATTTTGACAGATTTTCAAAACATGAAGGAGCTCTCAGGGCACTAAAGAACTTTATACTTTGGCAAAATGAATTAGGTACATGATATAAATTCCAATTTTCCCCTAATAAAATATAAATTGTTCTTCATGTGGATGGCCCATGTTGTGGTTTGACATATGGGAAGGTTCATTCGGCAGTGGTCGAATTTCCGGTAATGTGAATGGAGAAACAAAAGAAAGAAGGATAAATATGAGAGAGGCGAATATTCGATGATGATGTAATTAACTAGAATGCGCGACACGTTAGGGTGGTCCTAGGTTCGTGACTCTTGTCGAAGGGAAGAAGCAACTTCGATACCAGGCCTGCCATTTTACCAGCATCGTGAACTTGCCCTTTCTCTCTTCTTCTACTCAATTATTTGCATTTACGTGCCAGACCAAAATCCTCCTTCCAAGTTGTGTTTGCTCCTTTATGACTATATATTAATCTACCCGCGGACGTGTTTCATCTGTACGTAGTACAAGATAGAAACTCAAAAATAAATAAGATCTACATGCTATCCACACTCACTAGAAAGAAAATACACTCATTTTTATCTGAAAGGTCCGGGCATGAGGCCAAGGTGGTTAGCATGCCCATAATCATGTTGCACCTTCCGTGCGTGTGACATACGCTCGGCCTATGGACGGTGTCTCAAAATTTGAACTCACTACGTCGAAGATCGACATGATTGATCGAGACAATCAGATGTGCAGATAATATGCATCACATTTGATGTTAATTTCATGCTGGATTTGCATTGAACAAAAGCATGAATCTTTTTATAAGATTAAGGGCTCTAGTCGTTTCGCAGAAAATATGACGTTTCTAGAAAATGTTTTGAAGGAAGCCATTTTTCAGAAAAATGATAATATTTTCCAGCGTTTAATTGAATCCTAAAAATAAATTAGAAAATATTTTTTGCCATTTGTTATAGAAAATTTCATTTAATTTTCCTCCGTGCACTCCTTTTAATAATAAATAAATTGAATTTTTTTTTATTTCTTCTTTTCCTCCTCCTTTTCGGTCGGTCGTTGACTGTGACATCCCAAATTTTCAATCATATTTTCTATTGAATAAATCGGGCATTTCGTCGATACGCCTATAAGGCTATTCTTAGAGTTGATCATTCTCAAGATAACTAGACTATCCAAGGAAGCCATTAAAGAATTTTATTGCAATAGATATGAGAATTCGATTAGAATTGGCTTCTCGACCGTGCTCATCTTTAGAGGCCATTACAGCATAGTATAAAATTGATTTGAAATCAGAGATAGATCGGTTCAACTGAGATGTGTGGCCAATCATGGGTGATACCATTAAGTTTGGAAATTCTCGCCGGTCGGCACTAGACTAATTTATCTATCATTTTGATACTCTATGTTCGTATTTAAATTCTCGAGATTTTCACGACAACCAAGAGTCGCCAATGTGTCAAGTGGGTTTATTGTGGCTTGAAGAAAATCGACCACGAGTCATTTGCACTAAAAATTTCTGAAAACTACTCGGTAGCCTAGGTTACGCTAAAAACGCGCATGAATGAAATTAACTGCGAATTTGAGTCCGATTTCAGAAATTGAAGGTTCTGTTATGTCACAATAAATTCTAGGAACGTCGACTTAGTCTTAGAAGATTTTTATGCAACCCGAGACTTTTTGGGAAATAGTTGGCATAGGACTGCTTTTGGTTCAAAAAAAGATAAGGATCGTTTTTTTTATCACAAATTTGGGAAGCAAGTGGATTGTATGGGTGGGGAAAATGCCAAATGGATCGGTGAGGTACGAATTGGATTTGTTGAGGCCGAATTGGATTGAATTAAGCACGAACAAGTGTCCAATTGAGAGAGATTGTGTCAAATTCGTATGCCCCCCATTCCCTATGGTTTTTGGACCATTTCAAGGTTGTAAGAGAGAGCATTGGTGGCTCATTGAGGGCCAAGGAAGCCATGCTTGGCTGTGCATGGGTCAAGGAGACAAGCATGTGGAAGATCAAGGCTTGTGGCCCCCTCCATCTCTCTCTCTTCCTCTACAAGCCAACTGGCCAGCCTTCCTTCCCCTCCATCCTTGCTGTTCGAACCCCTAGGAGCCAAAGGAAGTCGCCGGAAGCATCTAGTAGCCACCAGAGTCGCTCACATATCACCACTGTCGCCGGAACGCCGTCCGCGTGCAACCGCGCCCACGCCGTTGCCTTGCCACGCCATTGCCTCCGTCTCGCCCTCACGCCGTCCCAACCTTCTATTTGTGCATCCCAGGTGACTATCCAGCCACTGTGAGTGGTTGAGGAAGCCCTCCGAAGCCGCCATTCAACCCACCGAGCACCCTAGCCGTCTCCACCGGTCTTGCTTTGCCATAACCAGCTTTGTTTCTCTATCTTACAGCTCAAAACAGAGGGAAAAACAGTGGTTTTTCCAGCGGCTTCAAGAGCCGTTTTGAGGTGGTCCTGAGCCTCGGTTGCTAGGCCCGCTTTGAGAAAAGTCAAGCCCTGCGACGTTCCCGTCGTTTTGCACCGAACCGCCCGTTAAACAAGTGAGTTTAACTCACTAATCCCTGCTTAATCAGTTAATTATGCTTATATGTTGTTTAGATTTAATTAAGTGTAATTAGGTTGATAGATTAGAGTAGAGCAATTAATTTAGTGCATTATCAATACATGTTGGACAAATGGTGTTGACAACTAAATTTTGGAGACCCAGTTATTTATTGCATTAAAAAATTAGGGATTAATTTTTAACCCATAAAAAAATTAAATTAAATTGCATAGCATATAATTTTAGGTGCATTTATTTTTAATTTGCATTTGCATTGACCTGATGACAGATGGATTGGATTTGGTGGTTCTGAGCTTTAAATAGACAGGTCAGACTAAGCCCACGACAAGAGCAAATTGGCTCAAGCCCGTATTATTGACTCATCTTTGCGAGATTTCGAATTTGAAAAAATAATATTGCAATTTTGAAAAAATCGGTAGATAATATTCATTTTTTACAAAGGAAATCTAGAAGAGATGTGAAAATAAAAAGTAATATTGCCTGCGGAAAAGAAATCTTTACCGATGTTGATTTGAAAAGGAAATTGAAACCCTAATCCTTGGCCTATAAAAACGTTGTTCGCGTAGAGTTTTGGGAGGGCCACACAATAGAAACACATGGCCACAAAAAAAAAAAAAAAAAAAGAGAACTCACTTTCTCCACGGTGAGGGTAGGCAAATCAGAAATCTCAAAGCATATTGAGAGAAAACACGTTGAGAAGAGAGAGAGGAGCCTCATGGCCGAGCACCCTCGGCTGTGTGACCTTTGCGTCGACGATGCAACTTGACGACCCAGTTGTGTCACCGATCCACCTATTGCTCAGAGGCTGCACCACAATGACAATCTATTACCGCCATCGCTATTCTTCGCCAAGCTGCAAAAATTTGATTTTTTTTTTTTGCAGGTAAGTGACGCCGAGCACACCCACGGGCGAGAATCACCAAGCCAGTCCCACCAAACCTAGAGTCCACGGTCAAAAGGGTTGTTGAAATTTTGGTGAAATAAGTAAAAGAGGGGAATTTGTCTTCTTCTGGTGTTGTCCAAAAGTGAGATTGACGTGTGGATTTTTATGAGTTTATTTCATGCAAGCAAAGGGATATTTCTTGGGCGAGGATAACGTGAAGAGTTTGGTCCGTGGCGTCGTACAAATTTTGGAAAATAAATAGTGACGCTTCCTTGTCGAGATGCTGTCACCACCGAGAACCTGCGGCTCCCAGCTTACATCACGTGTCGATCTGTCGTTGCAGTTGTCGATCTTTTGCCAGGTTGTGGAGTTGTTCTTCTGTTTTGCAGGTTATCAATCACCGACGAACCACTCCGAGACTCCCGACCCGTGAGTCCCTACGTGATATCGCCGATCATCCGTGAACCATCACCGTCGACGCCGCCAAGCACCACCACACACCGCTGGTCACCCATTGAGCAGATTCCGTTCGGTTCAAATTTGGCAATATTATTTACGGAATTAGGTAATTATCTTATCTAAATTTGATTTGGATATTTTATTGCCTAATATATATTTTTTCAATATCTGACGTGCATATCTAAATGATAGACGCAACTGTACTCCGATTTTTTATTCCGTCTATAAAGTTTTAGATGGAATAATTAATTATGCAGGAATGAAATTGATATTTTAATATTTAAGACTTAAGATCGATTTATCGATTTTATTAGGAAAATAATCAAGTTTGATTGGATATCGTTTCCAAATTTGAATGATGGATAATATGTTTGGTGATCGTGAATAATTTGGTGCTTATCTTTTATTCACTTTATTTATCCCAAAAATACACAAAAAAAAAAAAAATTGCATTTTGCATTTCATGTATTTTAGATAGATTGCATCTTATGTTAGAGACTGTTAGGTTAAGATAATATCTTAGTTTAAATTAGGATTTAGTCTAATCCGATCCTTAATATCAGCTGGATAAAATCTTAATCTAGATAGTCAATTTTTTGCATTTTTCTTAATTTCGAATTTCATGAAAAATAAAAAATAAAATGTCTTAGGATAGATTAGTTTCAATTTCTAGGAAATATTGCATTTTTACAATAGAAATCATGCAGATGTCATGTACGATTAGGTTAATGAAATTCCCCTCATCTAGTGATTTTTGTTAGGTTAATTTAATTAGAAATTGCTCGTCATTAGAATAAAGTCATTTGGTTAATTTAGATTGCACATTTAATTATTGCATTTCTTTAGAGATTACTTTACTCATGTCATATAGTTTAAGTCATATTTTTATGCCATGTCATTTCATGTTAGATTAGTAACATCGCATTGCATATAGATTAGGTTCTAATTGAATTAAGTGAAAACAAAAAGAAATTGCATGTTAATTAGAAATCATATCTAGGGTTGATGATGTGAATTCTGATCTAACGACCCAGATGCTTTCGTTGCTACGAGGTAAGTCTCGTAATTTATTTATTGCTTTATTCGGTGTTAAATTGGTGATTTGCGCACTCGTATGATCACCTCACATGTTAGGGAAATAAATTTAAAATCAATCCAAGCTGCCTGCAAAAACCTTTTTGAAAATAAAAAGAGAAAGGCATTGAAAGGGCATTATAAAAGTTTAGTGTAACCAAGTCCCTGTATCCAAAGTCTCTGGTTTGTAAAAGTAAAATAATCCTCACATTATTTTACTTAGGTGTCTAATCGATCTACCGTAAACTGATTAGTAGCAACTCCTAGATAAAATCCATTTGTATGTTAAGAAATTTGAACTTAATTCGCGAATTGGTATAGGCTTGGGAGAGCTCAAGTCAAGTCTAGGCTTAACAATCAATTAGCCAAACCCTAGGTAGTTCGCAACCGAAAATTAGGTTGCGACAAATGGTTAGTGTAATTAGTAAGGAAATAGGTTCTTGTATTTATTGTATTTTTTAAAATATTTTCCGTAATTATTTAATTAATTATATATTTTTCAGAAATGAGGCTGGGATAGTCGACGACCAAAATTTTATGCTATTTATTGTGGTGCAGTCTGTTTATTTATTTGAACTCTAATTTGTGCTGAATTGATTTAATTGTGTTTTTAGGATTTTATTCCTAAATTAATCAATTTTGATAATTGATTGGAAATTATCGAGCGTCGGTTTACAACGCCAAAAATATTTTGGTGGACCATATAAGTGGTGGGATTTTCAAGGGTGAAAATACTATATTTTAGCTAAGGCCAATCGTGTACTAATACATGGCTATTTTTATCAGGTATGATAAAAATGATGAATTGTTATATGGTGAGAATGGTATACTATCTTGGCCTAGGGGCCATAATTTATCAGTTTTAGGCGAGCATATAGATAGTATACCATATTATCAGCTTTGGGTGAGCATGTATAGTATACTAGATTGGCCTGGGGGCCCTAATCCATCAGCTTTGGGCGAGCATATATACAGTATACTATATTATCAACTTTGGGCAAGCTATACTGTCTATTTTCAGCTTTGAGTGAGCAGTCCTAGACTAAGGTCGGACTTTATAGATAGTATTGAATATACCGACCAGGGAAAGATCGCGGTAACATGTAATTGACTGAGTCGATTAATCGATAATTCGATCTGATTGGGTAATGTGATGTGATTTGAGGTATCTGTAAATGATATTAATTTGCAGGGTAGAACTGAGGCCAAGGTAAGTCCTCTGACTCGTGTTATGCTTAGGCAATCTCTAAAGTGTATTGTTTTTCTAATCGGGTCTTAGGGGGTAGAACTCGCTGAGACATTGTCTCATTGGTTATTGTATAACCATTTTTAGGCCCCTAGTTGACGGCGATGGGGGACCCGAGGCCCGAAGTTCAGAAGGTGAAGCCCGAAGAATCGGCGAGCATGTCTGACTAGCTAGTCCTTTGACATTTCTCTTATGTTGAAAGCCGATTCTTTTTTATAGGCTTCTGTGTATAAACCTATGTGTTTATAAAAAGGTTTTTTTTTTTTTGCGAAAAATTGGTCCTACTTTTCTATCACATTATTTTATTGTTTGGGTTATATGCTTCTGCATGCGTATTAAAATAAAAAGGATCGGCAATAAGTTCTGGGACGTCGCTATTAATCGACCAAGGTGAGGGATGGGCACGTGCTTGGGGGATCGAGTCGTGACACTGACCATAGTGACTGCTAATGGCCAAAGGCGAGCCCCCGCACTCGTTGATCTAGCAAGTGGCAAGCTTCAGCCTTTCTATGACTAATAGTTGGTCATTGCCGAAGAAGAAAGAAAAAAAAAGGAAATATAGAAAAAAAGAAAAAGAAATAATTTGAACTTTTTAGAAAAGAAAATAAGAAAAAAAAAAAGAAAGAAAGAAGAGAGGGCTAGCTAGCTACACGTATGAGATAAAAGAGATTGAGTAAGGAAAATGTTTTCCCTTATTTGAAAAGCGGAAAATATTTTTTTTCCCTATTTAGAAGGCTTTTTATGTCAATGGAAAATATTTTCTCTAACTAATTCGTTTTTTATTGAACGAATATTGAAAAATTTGGAAATTATCGTTTTGGAAGTTATTTTCTACAAAATGAATGGATGCTAGAATTCAATTGTAATAACAATTTTATAAAAGAAAATGACTAATTACCAGATCCATTTTTGTTCTTTCGTTTTGGTTTTAACTTGATACAACCAACTCTCTATCCTGAGCAAGACCTTAAAAGGTCTAAGAGTCGGACCGAAGGGAGAACTACTCTGAGGTGGGAGACCCCTCTGGCTTTGGCTCGTATTCCCCTCTTCTCGGGAAGAAAAACTTGGGAAGATGCATGGGGAGTCTGGTGCCATGTTCCCCAAGGCATTGTATCAGGAGAATACAGGCAGCCTGCCACCATTGTATATCAAGTGGACAGGCGCTGGGGAAGCCAGGCTGGAGGGGCTAGACCCCTCTCGAGTGGTTGTGGAGCTGAGCTGGAGGACAATCTCCAAAATCCAAAGGCTCAGTAAGGAAACAACCACCCGCCCCAATTTTCTGGAGATTGGAGCTGGACGCATAAGCAACGGTACATGTTTTTAATCTTTCTTGTACAGCTAAAAGAGGACGATCATGTCTCGCCTCAAGATTGAGAATATTCGATTGGAGATGCCTCGCCGGAGATACGCCATAATCACCGGCAGCAATTTCTCGCACCAAGTTCTCTTACGTGGAGCGTTCAGACTAAAAGATTACCAAGTTTACATATCTTATTCCGTGGAAAAAGAAGAAAAAAACCATTAACTGAATGATGGGATCACCTGTAAAATCTCCCAATTACGCCCATGTAGAGGAAAAATCGCATCCGTAACAAAATGCTAAAAAGAGCACGCCTCCCCGGCCTTATAAAATCAGTTCTTGGGTGAAACCGGTTTGGGACAGATTTGAAAACCGGTTCTCAATTGAAACCGGTTTAATAAGTTCAAGCAAAGCACTAAAATGTCTTGAATTTAGAACACCTTCTACTTTCTGCTTCACGCTCCCAGATTTGGCCTCTCTCTCGTCTCTCCAGCGGCGCCCCTCGTTTTTTTCTCTCTCTGGTCTCGCCTGCGTCGCCGCCTCGTCTAGTCTCTCTCTCGATCTCACGGACCGCGGCCTCACCTTTGTCGGCCTGCCGTCAATCAGCCCACTAGGTACTCTCTCTTTATGTCAGTTTCGTTTTCGATTACTTCATGGAATGTTTTGATTCCGGCGTGCTGTAATTTTGATTTCTTCAGCAGTTCGCCATCACCGATTGATGGCTGTGAGTCGTGACTAACCGCACCCACCCCCGTTTTTTTTTTTTTTTTTCTTTTGTTGATGTCTTGCCTCAAGCAAGGTCATTGACAATTTTCGTTCAGCTCAATTCTGTCTCAAGTCCAGTTAGCTACGTGCGATGGCGTCCTCCACTGACACATCAGGAATGGAATTCGAGGTGTTCCTGAGTTTTAGGGTCCTGACACTCGGATTGGCTTTACTAGTTTCCTCTATCATGATATGGTTGAGAAAGGAATCCGTGTCTTTAGAGATGACAAAGAGCTCAACGTCGGTGAGAAGATTGAGGAGCTTTTCAAAGCCCTCAACGACTCTCAAATCTACATCCCCATCTTCTCTGAGGACTTTGCTTCCAGTCCATGGTGTCTCCGTGAGGTTGTTCAAATGATAGATTGTGCTAAAAATTCAAATGGGAAGAAGGAGATCCTTCCCATTTTCTTAGTGAAGCCGGAGGATGTCAAGAGCAGTACTGGATCGTACAGTAATGCCCTGTCTAAGCTTGAGAAGGAGAAGGCGAAGTATGGCGATGAGGAGGAGAAGTTGAAGTATGACCCCGATGAGGTGAAGAGCTGGAGAGATGCTCTTCGTGAGGTTGCATCTAGAGTTGGTTGGAAGCTGGAAGGACTAGAGTAAGTTTCCACAACTTTTTCGTGTAATTAATTTTAATATAATCTGTCAAAGAATTTTTTATTTAGGATAAACTCTAATCGATCACGTTATACATCTAAAGATATCAATAGTCTCTGTGCTTTTACCTTATGTTCAATCTTCGTCCTCTGAGAAATTAATTTCTCTGTAAGTTGATAAAAGTTGGGGTAAATGTTATGTCATCGTCAAGTTGCTGCTGAATGATAAGCTGGCATCCTGTTTGGTCGTCAAAAACCTTAAAACAAATTTATATAGCAAAATAAATATTTTTGAACAATTTAGAAAAAAAAGGTAAAGTAGAAACAACAAAAAGACAAGTATTAATGCTTATTAAGTGTAGATCAAACAGACTGATTTTGTACTACAAGCGTAGGAACTAATTATATATCTGATCAATCTCAAAATATTTCCTGTACATTAAAAATAACTAAAACTTATTTTTCTCCTGCGGTATCCTTCATTCAAACGACAAAGATATCCATTCATTATTTTCTCTTGTTTTTTCTCCTGTGGTATCCTTCCGAATCATTTCCATTTCCTCTTGCTCACTGCATCCAATCTAAGTGTTGGTTTTGAACCCAATTAACGAGAGTCTGGGCAGTATCCGAACTGAGTGATAGTGTTTAACCCAATCAATGCAATCAGGGCACCAGCCACGGTAGCTAATTCGATCACTTAATAATCTAGATAATTTTCACTATAACTTGAGATTGTTATGTTTAAATCAATTCAGATTTGTTATTTGAAAAACTGCCACAGTTTGTAAAGTGGTCTTAACATGTTTAGCTTATCTTATTCAAACAGCATATGCTTAAAGTTAGGAATAGTATGTTGTCGTCATTTTCTCAGTCTGAATTTGTCCACCATCGCTGTCTGGCAGGTATGGGGAACTCATAAAATTGATTGTTCAAGAGGTTCTACTTAAGCTGAAGGCAAAGAACAGATATCTTCCCGACAATCTAGTTGAAATGGATGATGAAAATGATATAGAGGAATTGTTGAAAGTGGACTCAGTTGATGATGTACGTTTTGTTATAATCTATGGGACGGGAGGTATTGGTAAAACCACTCTTGCTAGCGTTATCTTCAACCGATTTTGGTCTAAATTTGATTACTATAGTTTCCTTGATGATGTCCAAGACTCGTCGCAAGGTCAACATCTTCTACACAAGCAAAAGAAACTGTTATCCGATACATTGGGCTCAACCTCTGCTGACGAAATCCAAGACACCAACGAGGGGATTGATCGAATAAGCAGAGGACTTCACAACAAAAAAGTGTTGGTTGTTGTCGATAATGTGAACAAGGAGGAGCAACTCAATAAACTTGCGGGGAGCTACAAATGGTTCGGTCCTGGAAGCAGGATCATAGTCACACTTAGGGACAGAAGGACCATATTAAATTGGACAAGACTAGAAAATGACAAGCAAACACAACCTAGGCGTTACATAGAGTACCCAGTAAAGGAGATGCCTATGGAGCAAGCTATTAAGCTTTTCAGCAAGCATGCCTTTAGAAGAGATACTCCTCCGGAAGATTGGTGCAATTTCTCATTTGAAGTCGTTTCACACATTGGAAGGCTACCTTTGACTTTGGGAGTCGTGGGTTCTCTTTTCGCCAACACGGTCAAATCGAAGTGGGACGAGACATTGAAGGACTTAAAGCAAGTCCCATGTAAGGAAGTCCGAGAAACACTGATGATAAGTGTCAACAAATTGGACGCCCGGGAAAAACAAATATTCATAGACATAGCATGTTTTTGCATTGGGGAGAATGAGAAATATGCGTATTACATGTGGGATGATTGCAAATTTTATCCACACAGCGCAATTAATGACCTTCTCCTCATGTCGTTGATAAAGATCAATGAGCACAATAATACATTATGGATGCATGATGAAGTTCGAGATCTAGGAAGGTACATTGCCAACAAAGAGAATCTCGAAGATGCTGGAAATTGCCATTGTCTGGTGATTGACAAGAATAATTTAGACATACTGGGAGGGACGAGGTAAAGTTATCAAGAGTAGAACATATAATCAATCCAACAAAATCTTTCCTCGTGTGTTTTAAAAACGAGTATTGGTTGATGGCCTGCGCTATTTTGTAATTTATAGAGAAATAGAATGCTGACTCTATATAAACAACCAAAGTATATGTTTGCACGCCATACCTACGTAAAACGAGAAGAAAGTTAATGCGCCGTTTGCTCTGGTGAAATTCTTCCTTTTTTGTCCAGTGAGAATGAAAATGAGCTATGTTTCATTGAAAGTGTTTAGTCTGTGAAAATACAGAGCAATCAACACCAAATGGACCTTTTAAACATGCTCGGTTTGTCTTATTTTCAAGCTGAGAAGCACAAAAGTAATTAGTTTGGGCTCGAGTAACATTGATATTATTGACTACTTACATTGGTTTTTTGCTTCCTGTGCTGCCCACTCATCTTCATTCTTTGCTGCTGCTGGCAGGAAAAAAGGAGATGTACGAGCACTCACTTTGGTGATCCCTCATGACTTAACACCTGAAGACATAGCCTATTTGCCAAAGCTGAGGTTCCTTAGAGGGGACAAAATAAATTTTGTAGGTGACTTCAAAAATCGTCTTCGTAATCTGAGATGGCTTTCTTGGCAATCTTGCCCATTGGATTTTTTAGCAACGAATCTTCACTTGGTGAATTTGGTTGTGCTTGACCTCTCACGGAGCAATGTCACCCACAAGTGGGGTGGATGGAGGCATATTGAGGTACTAACCCACCTCACTTATGTTGGCTTCGAATTTTATTAATTGACCTTCATGAGCTAGTTGTATGCTATTGTATTCACGTACTTTCTTTGGCGTGGAATTGTCCTTTTTTTCTCATTGCAGATGGCAAAAAAGTTGAAAGTACTAGATTTGTCGTGCTGCTTTTTCTTAACCAAGACGCCCAACATTTCTGAGTTTGGCAAGTTGGAGAAATTGATTCTTAAGAATTGTTTGAATTTGCATACGATTGATAGCTCAATCGGTAAGGTAAAACTGCTAAATACTTTGGATATCGAGGGATGCCAATCCCTCGAAGGGTTGCCCAAGGAAATCGGTTCTCTAGAACGCTTGTCGGAGATTGTCATTGCTGACATCAGGGATCCGATCCAGTTTCAGCTTCCAGAGACACTAGGCAATCTAAAATCTTTAATGAAGTTAATAGTTCGATGTAATATCAACCAACTTCCTCACTCTAGTGAAAGGTTGAATCTCACGCATTCGACTATTTTTAGATGCAAGAATCTACATAAGTTTCTGAATTCTATTGGAGAACTAGAATTATTGGTCGAGTTGGATTTAAGTTCATGCGGTGATCTACACGAGCTTCCGAACTCCATTGGCAAACTAGAATCATTGGTCCGATTGAGTTTAAATAACTTGGAGTTCTCCATTCTTCCCAATTCCATTGGAACGTTAAAGAAACTCAAGCATTTACGTTTATCTAGATGCAAGAATCTATGTGAGCTTCCGAACTCTATTGGGGAGCTAGAATCGTTGATGAACTTGGATTTAGATTTTTTAGGGATCTCCGTTCTTCCTGATTCCATTAAAAGGTTAAA
Organism: Eucalyptus grandis; assembly: GCF_016545825.1. Classification (NCBI taxonomy): domain Eukaryota; kingdom Viridiplantae; phylum Streptophyta; class Magnoliopsida; order Myrtales; family Myrtaceae; genus Eucalyptus; species Eucalyptus grandis. Next base: position 31,782,027 of record NC_052619.1, read on the forward strand.
GAAGCTTGAGTATTTGCTTTTATCTAGATGCAATAATCTAAATGAGCTTCCAGAATCTATTGGGGAGCTAGAATCATTGGTTAAGTTAAATTTAAATTTGTCAAGGATTTCTGTTCTTCCTAATTCCATTGGAAGGTTAAAGAATCTCAAGTATTTGTTTTTATATAAATGCGAGAATCTACAAAATCTTCCGAATTCTATTGGAGAACTAGAATCATTGTTCGAGTGGGATTTAAGTTCATGCAGTGATCTACACGAGCTTCCAAACTCCATTGGCAAACTAGAATCATTGGTCCAGTTGAGTTTAAATAACTCGGAGATCTCCATTCTTCCCAATTCCATTGGAACGTTAAAGAAACTCAAGTATTTGCTTTTGTCTGGATGCAAGAATCTATGTGAGCTTCCAAACTCTATTGGGGAGCTAGAATCATTGGTGAACTTGGATTTAGATTTTTCAGGGATCTCTGTTCTTCCTGATTCCATTAAAAGGTTAAAGAACCTCAAGCATTTGATTTTATCTAAATGCAAGAATCTATATGAGCTTCCGGACTCTATTTGGGAGCTAGAATCATCAATCAAGTTGGATTTAAAACTCTCCCCGTGCTCCATTATTCGTGATTCCATTGGACAGTTAATGAATTTTACACATTTGTCTTTTTCTGAATGCGGAAATCTACTTGAACTTGTGCACTCTGGGGAACAAGAAACATTAGTCAAGTTGGATTTTAAACTCTTGGAGATCTCCACTTTCCTAAAGTCCATTAGAAGTTTTACGAGTTTCACACATTTGTCTCTTTCTAGATGCAAGAATCTATATGAACTTCCGGACTCTGTTGGGCAAATGAAGATACTAAAAGTCTTAAAGGTGGCATACACTAAGATACGCACCATACCTAAAGCTCTTGGAGGGGTGGAGACGCTAGAAGAGCTTGATGCCTCATTTTGTCTGCATCTCAAGGATGAAATCCTGTGGGAAACGTTGAGCCTGACCCGTCTGAGAATCTTGAACTTATATAGGAGCCCAATCTCTATAATTCCAAGAAACATCAATGATTTCTCTAGTCTCCAAACGCTTAAAATTGCAAGCCACCGGCTTTCCCCGTTGCCAGAACTTCCCTCACATTTGAAATGCCTGGTGGTTGAAGCTGCTGAATTTCCTGTTCTTCCCGATCTCTCGAGCCTAATTCATTTACATCATCTCGAAGTGCGTAAAGAACAATGTATGACATTTCGGATGCCAAACGAGGTTACCTCGCCTTGGAAGGATGTGCACTCCATCAATCGGCTTCCACCTAGCTTATCAACCTTGAAACTTCACACTATCCTACAATTGCCAGATTTCTGTGACTTCCAAAGCTTGTTGGTTCTCTCAATAAGTGGATGTCTAACACCACGCATGCCTGATCTATTGCGCTTGAAAAGGCTACAAGAGTTACGACTCAGTGACTTTCCCGAACTAGCGGAGATTCCAGGTTTGGGGGAACTAGAATCACTTATGTTTCTGCACATTTCCATGTGTAATGTGATCAAACTATTGCCTAACCTATCAAAGTTGAAAAATTTACGGAATCTTGAGCTAAAACATTGTGCAAAATTGAGAGCTGTCGAAGGCTTGAAAGAATTGAATTCTTTGACAAAAGCGGAGATCAAATATTGCGTGTCCTTGGAAAAGTTGCCCGATGTGCCAGAATTCACCGAGTTAAAGACTGATAGTATGGCGCCAGAAGCTGAAGGACGCACCATTCGTTCTACCGTGCTGGGGAAGCGATTGCAACTTTGGGGTTTGGAGGACGAATGTGCTTTGAAGGAGAATGCATCATCCCAAAAGTGCAGGAACTTCTGATTAGAGCACATCATGTCCGGGGTTTGAGCCAGTGCAGTACTAATGTGAGGTAGCTTTGAACTCCTTCCAGATTTTCTTTGCACCATAGATATAGGTATGAATACTGGCATCGAAATTCTCAGGTGCGTCTTGATTACATCAGAGGAAGACAGAAGTTTTCATTTCGGCTTTTGTTTGCGTACATGTAGAACTGGCTCGGAAAACTGGCTTAGAAAGAGTTGGCCGCGAGTTTTCAGAGTTTTGAGGCCCAGCACGTTTAACAAAGACGAATTAGCGACCCTGCACGTGGAATAAAAGCCAAATTGGCAACACACATTCACCACCGACATGTCACACTTGAGCATTGTGTTATATTTCGTGATGATGTTAAGACGATGTTTTCTTTGTCAAGTCGAATTCTTATAATGTTTTATTTCCTATCGATATCATCATTGCATTATGGATCATTTCAATATGTCAGACGAATTTGTTGCTTCTATAATCAGGTCCGTGGATTACTGGGACAGCAACAACTGGAGGAAGGCCTTGTAGGAATGGGCCTTGTCATCATCCCTGGCGGTGTGCCCAGGAAACCGAGAATGACAAGAGATGACCCGATTAGCAACACTTTTAACTCCACAGTTCCCATTGCAGCTGAAGATTTCAAGAAAGCTGGCACTTATGACCCAAAGAAACCGTTGGGCGTGACCATGCTCGATGTAGCTAGAGCAAATACCTTTGTGGTAGGTATCACTCCTGCTGATTCTATCGAGAAGCGTCGAGCATCTTTATGTTCAGAGTATCAATCAGGTCGTCACTTTATATGAGGCTACAAAGTAAGAAGCGTATGGTACCTTGTTTAGCATGCTATCTTGTTTCAAACATTATCTCTTGGGAATCCGCAATTAAGACCTTACTCCAAGAGCATCTTGTGAAAAGACCAGTAAGTTGAATTTTATTAAATAGGCTGACGCCCATCTGTGGGATCATGGGCATGGCTTAGAAGCAAGTTAATAAAATCAGCCTATTTGCAAGTCTAGCAGTAGAGTCCATAAGCCCGTGTATTTGATTGTTTTGGGTAAAATAATCATGTAACTGCTGTTATGTAATAGTGAATGTTATTTGTTCTCTCCTCATGATGATGATGAGGGTGTCTATGGTCATAGATACTTGGTACTAACACTCAGCAAAATTGGGAAAGACACCAGTTTCGAGAGAATTCTATAAAGAGAACAACTTTTTTATTTCCCAGGTTGACTTCTGATCTATTGTGCTCCTTGCAGGCAGAAGTACAGGGTCTTGATCCTAGAGAAGTCGACGTTCCAATTGTTGAAGGTCAAGCAGAAGTGACGATCTTACCTCTTTTATCTCAGGTTTGTGATGTATTCTTTCTAATGAGAACATATGTTTGACAGGGACGCTGTTAGAAATTGCACTTTTTTTGTAGAATGCTAATTGTCAGTTGGCATTTTCAAAATCTGTAGTTTAAACCACTCACTCGTCAAGAAATTGATTACCTGACATCACGCATCCAAAATGGCGGACAGAAGTTGTCGAGGTAAATAAATTTTTATCTTTTACGGATTTAGACTTCAATTTAGGCAGTGTTGCTGTCATATCACATTCCAATACTCTTCAGTTTTGCGTTTTCAGATCATAAAATATTGCCGTAGCTGTTCTAGTGATGTTCATTTTGTCCAGGGCTTGTGACAAGCTTCGGCGTACTGAGGTGGCCTAAAGAGTACATCGTTATAAGCAAGTATTTTTTTATTCCCAGACACATTACCGCATGCTTAATCATGTTAGAGTCTCTAAATTCTTTTGATTCACGAGCTATTTTGAAGATCTACTCTATTGAGAACTTTCTTTAAGAGAAGGATGATATTTTCACGAGAATCACATCTTAGGTCCATGTGGGCATATATCTTTTGCAAGTCAACTTTATGGCATGAAGCCTTTGCCTGTGCACTGTAGTGAACATAAGAGAGCTTCTTTTATCACTCCTTGCAGAGGTCAAGGAACACGATTTACCAAATGCCACCTCGGAAACCTATGCACTACCACTATCCAGGAAAAAAAGTGTTACTAAAGATCTTTCTCAGGATTGATGGGACACCTCACGTGTAAAAGTATGTAAGAGGTGATTACTTTGCATGGTGCTAAAGTCAGAAGCAAGCAGCTGTGAGAATGTCTTTAGCGTTTGATTAATTTGTCAGGTCCTCATTAAGGAAAACAAAGGAAGGTAAAAGAAAGAATGTAGAAGCAGAGCACCATACATCTTTTGTTGTTACGGCGAAGAGAATGACTTTCATTTTGATGATAAGTGAAAAAGTTCATGCAGTGATAGAATTGTCAAATATATCAAATTTTCTAGAAGTGATTGTTGATGTCAACTTGAAACTGGATTTTTCTGCATCTATTTCCACAACAAAATTGTGGCATGATGTCTTAATCTTCATCTGTCTGCTTCCTTCAGTATGTCGTGAAGCCGACTGAATTGTGTACTCTGTGTTTCGACTACTTTCAAGCTGAAGTTGGAGCTGGCTCTGCAACTCTCTCAATGGTGAGTCCTTGTTTTGGCCCTTTGAATTGTAGTCTGATATCTGTCATGAACTGGAAGTTTGATGGCTATTTGATATGCGGACTCTTTTCACATGCTCAAATAATGTGTAAATGAAATATGCAGGGCTCTTTTCCGCCGTTTGGTAGGTTAATTAGATTTTCCGGAGAAAAATCACCAAAAAATCAGATTTTTATTTTTATTTTTCTTCTCTTATATTCTCTTTTTCTCTTTTTTTTCTTTCCTGTTTTTCTTTTCTAGGAAAAGAAAAAAAAAACAAAGAAAAGAAAAATAAAAAATTAATAACTAATAATTAAAATTTCGTTTTTTAAATATTTTTATAAGAATGAACTTTTTATTAAATAATGACCCGAGCGCCAAGAACCCATGCATGATCTTTGTGGACTAGAGCTTGAGTATCCGAGATTTGAACAATTCCTTTATGGACCGAGGCTTAGGTGCCGAGAATCGTTCATGGGCACTAGGGGTTTGTGGGTGCCGAGGGCTCAGGCCCAATCATTGGAGACTTGGTCTTGAACATCGCGACCCATGACCAATGTTATAGTTTTCATGGCCAAGTGTAAAGTTTCGAGTCCAAGTATCGATACTTAATCATATTTTGCAAAATGTTTTCTATTTTCAAAGAGGAAAATCATTTTCTTTCTGTTGACTCATTTTTCTAAGCGAACCGAACACTGAAAAATGAGGAAAATGTTTTTTCAGAATTTGTTTTCCATGAAACAAACGGAGCCGAAACGACCAATGATTTTCTTTATTGTTGTCCCCATCTTTCAGATGATTGAGCTTCCGTTCTTTTTATTCAAAGTGCGCCTCAGTTGTACTGGGGCTAAGGAGGTTCTTCCCCTTGGCCTACTGAATGAGTACAAAAGGTCTCGAGTTTTATTACTCTCAAAATTTTATTTCTACTTTGACTACATCAAAGGAAAATTATTTTTTTAAAATTTCGGCCTTTGTTTATTAACATGTAGAGCTAGCTTGGAAAAGGCAAAGAAAGAGCTAGTAGAAGAAGGGCACTTCATTTATTAAGAAGTGAGAAGATTAAAAATGTGGCCTTTTCGCTAGGAAAGAGGAGATGTCCTTTTCTTGGGTTTTGTCTTATTTTTCTACTAAAAAAATTGTTACTTGGGAATAAGTGGTTCAGACCTAGGAAGATATCGAAGTTTGTTTTACATAGGTGACTTAGAAACCACGGAGGTTTTTCCTTTCTTGCATGTAACGTAGTCAAATGGTAATCTGTGTATAACCTGGTGGACGGATGCTTGTATATTATTATACTCGTCCCGTCTTTCTCATGTGTGTTTGAATTTCCGACTTTCCGACTTTCTTATGCACCCCTAATGTCGCCTTTACGCACCATCAGATGTGCAATGTCGCAATGAGCAAATGATAGACAGAGAGTGCTGAATAAGTTGAAGCTCGTCTTTGGCACCAGGCTTGAAGTTTAACAGGCTCAAATGCAGCTTTTTATGGCTTTGTCCAGAAGATTTAAGAGACCAAAAGGAGCAAGAGAACCATTACAAAGTCTCTTCTTGGTAACTGGCAGAGGGAGTCGAAATTATCATTTGGACACAAATCCACAATCACCAGCATCAATTTCTCACACCAAGTTCTCAGGAGCATTTAGACTGATAGATTACCGAGTTTATTTTTTGTTCCATGAAAAAACAACTAATTTGCCCCCCAAAAAAAAAACAAATCGAAAGAAGCTTTAGAACATTATTTTGGAGTTGGATCAGCCTCACAAAATTTGCTGCTTTTTTTGGGTTGTTAGTGGCTTGTTACGCATCACCGGCTGATGACAAATGACTTGCTTGATGTTAAAAGATAATTCAAAATACGTCTTGCAAGTCTGACCGTATTAGTCCTGAAATTATTCTACGTTGTAATGACAATTTGGAAGAGACTTTGGCAATAATGACAGTATTCTGCAGGACGGCAGAGGTAGGAGTGCGGTGTAGCAAGAGCAATGTCGCCCCAAAGCTTTGGATCCCTTCATACGGTTTCCTTAGAGTTGCTCTGCAGCAATACTTTGCAGTGTGGGCGGAGAAGTGCGATGGAGGAATGATGCACGAATTGGCCCATATTCGTCAACTAACACCGTCAAAAATTGAATGAAGCAGATACAATCTCGATAGCTACCATACAGGTTCTTATCAATCTTACACTCTCATGTAGATTCGGAGAGTGCAAACTGATCTCGAGTCGACTACATGCAATTGAAAAAATGGGCAATAAACTGCCCCGATTCCAATAAATTGGTGAGCCATATCACTATTACCATAAGATTGAGCAAGTAAATCTCACACCTGTTTAACAGTCTCAAGCCTACTAAACTGTAGAGCAGTGGATATTGCTGCAGATCCCATGAGGTTAGAATTCTAGCTATTTAAGAGTGGTATCTCATTGATGGCTCGACACTCTGTTTTTCTTTCTACCAGCTCTCAAGATTTGGTGGTTTTCACTGATCTATCTTTTAGTCTTTCAACGTATTTTATTCTACAATTTCATCAGATGCTCATGTAGGTTCCACGGATGTCTGTCCTGTCACATGTAGCCATCTTTTTCTCCCCTTCAAAAAACTAGGCATGGCTTAACCCACAAATAATAATTAGAACCATCTTCGATGTTTCGGACGGGTTGGAAGACCTCTGACTAATCTTTGTGGTGTACTAAAAGGTTGAGAGTAAAACTCACCTCGAACTTGAACAGGAAAAACACATTAAAGAAGCTCAAGGCTTTGAATTGGTTTAGAAGACTTCGAATTGGTCAGTCGAAGTATTGAGCCTGTTCGGTCAATAATGTTATTGGGCTGCTGAAGTCTCCTACTAACATGGTCTGTGACTTGGCCTACTAACATAGCACTCTGATGTGGTAGGGCGTGATCTGCGGGTAAAGAAATTCAACCGAGCGCTTTTACGGCGGCTAATAAGTTAACTGATTATGTCAATTCAGTTTTTGGAGGCAAAAGTTACTGTAGTGCACAATAATCTGGACTAGGGATTAAAATTCCGACGTCCATCACGTTCACATGGAATGGAGCTGCAATTGGACGGGACTATTGACTACGTGGCCCGATGATAAGGAGGCGGAGCAAGGTGTTGTTAGAGGAGGCGCAAGGAGACTCTTTCGCCAGACAGATGTCGACGACAATGGAAAGTTCTGCTTGTGGGAAGGTGTGATTTCTGGGAAGGGAGTGATGGGCTAAACTCAATTTGAGTATTATGCTTTTCAAAACTCTCTCGCCTATGTAGAGATTTCTCTCTCGCCTATGTAGAGATTTTCTTCTCGTCTCTGTCGAGCTTTCGTCTTCTTCCTCTATCTCTTGCTTCTGGGTTTCTTCTTTTCCTGTAGCTAATGGAAGGACTTTCGGATGATGGCCCCCTCCGAACTTGTTTTCCATCCATTTCTTTCGTGAATGTAGTTTTCTGACCACCTGGTCTTCTCCATCTTTCTTCTTTCCCCCTTCATCTCCCCTGCTTTCTGGTCTCGTCGCTCTCTCACTCTTGTTTTCTTTTTCTGTTGTCTCTCTCAAATTTCTGAAATTCTCATCTTGCATGTTCCCGATTCACCTTTATCTCTTTGCATGGATGGGTTTTCACTTTGTTTACTCTCCGTTCTTTGCTGATACCACCATACAGTAGAGTTTCTCTTCGGATGGCGTATTCGTCTCAGGGAGAGGACGCCCGACTTGCCGCTCTTTGCAGTCGGTTAGGTCGTTTATGGACTCCTAAGCCGATTGAAGTCTGGGAAGACGAGGCCCCTGCAGCAAAGCTTGAGGAATGTAAGTTATGTCTAATAGGGAAGATTCTCTCTACTTCTACTGTCAATCTCCCTGCTTTTCAGCATACAATGAATCGTATATGGCGCACAGACAATGTTGAGGTATCACAGAGGGAGGAAGGTCTCTACGTTGTCAAGTTTAACTCGGAAGCAGAAAAACAACGCGTGTTCGAAACTGGTCCCTGGTTATTTTCTAATAATCTGGTCATTCTTAAGCCCTGGACCCCGAATACTCCCTTTCACTGTTATGACTTCACATGCTGTGCATTTTGGGTCCAAGTATTTGGCCTTCCTCTAGAGCGATGTACTCCTCAACTTGTTAGCAAGGCTGTGAGTGAAGTGGGAAAGGTTCTGGAGGTTCGCATAGAATCTAAGGATAAGTCACCAATCCGAGTTGTGCGAGCTAAAGTGGAACTCAGCCTCTCCGAGCCGCTAAAACCTGGGAAACTTATTCGCATAGCAGGGAAAAGCTTATGGCTCGACTTCCGTTACGAACGTTTACCCCACTACTGCTATTCTTGTGGAATTATTGGTCACTATGCATCATATTGCAAGGATATTCCCTATGAGGATACTAAATTTGATAGCAGGGATCAACTATACTATGGGCAATGGCTTCGGGCTGATGTAAGGGAACACAGTCCTTTCTGGCAAGCCTTTTATGAGTCTACAACACCTCCAGAAACTTTGGAAGAAACCGTACCTGAAACTCCTCCATCAGGTCAACTCTTACTCCCTGCTGTTCCTTCTGAGATCCCTCAACAAACCCCTCCAATGGAGGCTCGACCAACTCAGCAGCTCCACTCCTCTCCTGAGCCTATGGTCTTGTTCCCTTCCCACCCTGCACCAGCACAGCAACATGATTATTCCAATTCCACAGCAGAAGCTTCTTCCTCTAAGAAGACTAAACATTCGCACTTGCGTGCAAAACCAAATCCTATAAAAAAGGCTAAGCGTTTTTTGACGTATCACTCTCGTTCCATCCCTCTTGACACTCTTGATGAGAGTCTGCTCTTAGATACACCCATACTGGAGGCCCCAAGGGCCGAGGATTGGGCTGTGGTGGCTTGCCCGACAAAGCCACCTATGGACAAATGAAGATATTAAGTTGGAACTGTCAGGGATTGGGCAATTCCCTGACAGTTCAAGCCCTGAGAGCCTTAGTGGCTCAAGATCGGCCTGATATTATCTTTTTGATGGAGACTCGGAACCAGGAACAGGTTATTATAAATATACAACGGCGGCTGCATTATCCTAATAGATTTGTAGTTAATCCTATCGGTTTGGCAAGGGGCATGGTTCTTTTTTGGCTAGACTCTGTTTCTCTCTCAGTTACTGCTCACAGTTCCTATTTTATAGATGCCATATGTTCTTATGATAGATGCCCTTCCCCTATGTGCACTACCTACCTACATGCTCCTGCTGTCTATAGCCAAAGACTCCCTTTTTGGGCTGATTTGAGGTGGCTTAGCCTCTTACATACTCTGCCTTGGCTATGCATTGGTGATTTCAATGAGGTTCTACATCCTTGGGAAAAGATAGGGCAGAAACCAGCAGATCAGTATCGCTTAAACTCCTTCAGAGAAATGATCCATGATTGTGCTTTGTTGGACATGGACTCTAAGGGCTGTGCCTATACGTGGGTTAATCAGCGTAGTGGTGCTGCTATCATCAAAGAAAGGCTTGACCGTGCATTATGTACGATTGAATGGCGAGTGACCTTTGCGAATGCCGAAGTTATAGCCTTACCTGCTATTGCCTCTGATCACAGTCCACTTCTACTTAATACTGATCAAAATGCAGCTAAAAAGAAGAGATTATTTACCTTTGAATCTTTCTGGTTGCAAGACCCTGACTGCCACAGGGTGGTTTCCGATACCTGGTCTTCTTCCTCTCTCGTAAATGCTACAATCTCCAAGAAGCTCCAGGCTACCTCGGCTGCCTTGTTGCGATGGAGTAGTCATAAGTTCAAAGCGGGTCATCATCAACTTTCTCTCCTTCAGCAGCAGCTTCAGCACTGCACCAACCAACCTATCGTCAATCATAATTATATTCACATCAATTCTCTGAAGATGCAAATTCAGCACATATGGTCTCAAGAAGAGCACTACTGGGCGATGCGGTCTCGCATCAAATGGCTGCAGTGTGGGGATAAAAACACGAGATTTTTTCAAGCTACGGCTATCCAACGTAGAAAAAGAAATACCATCACCACCCTACAGGACAGTAATGAGAACTGGATCCGACTCCCAAACCAGCTTAAACAGATGACTTTTGATTTTTTCAGGGACCTGTATACCTCCGCAGGCCCTAGGGATTTTCATCCTATTCTCGCTCAATGTCCTACGGTTGTTACAGCTGACATGAATGCTTTACTGACTGCTGAACTTACACGGGAAGAGGTTAAACGGGCTACCTTTCAGCTGGGCGCATCCAATGCACCGGGTCCTGACGGCTTGAATGGTCTCTTCTATCACCACCACTGGGATATTCTTCAGGAGGACGTTTATCGTATGGTCCATACTTTCTTCAGTTCGGGAGTGTTGCCCGCAGAAATCAACAAGACCTCCATATCTCTAATTCCCAAGACTCCAAACCCTGAAAGATTAGATCAGTTTCGTCCGATTAGTTTATGTAACTTTAGTTACAAAATCATATCCAAAATCTTAGCAAATCGCCTGAAAACTTGCCTACCTAAGCTAATCTCCCAAGAACAGAGTGCATTTATCTCAGGCAGACAAATACAAGACAACATACTCCTCGTTCAGGAGGTTCTACATCAAATTAGAACTCGCACAAACAAGAAAAAATTCCAGGGAATATTGAAAGTGGATATGAAAAAGGCCTATGACAGGGTGGAGTGGGATTTCTTGGCTGCCTATCTTTCTCAGTTGGGTTTTCATGCTAAATGGATCTCCTGGATTATGCATTGCGTCTCTTCAACATCTTTTAGTGTTAAATTTAACGGCGAAATGCTACCTACTTTTCAGCCCTCTCGGGGTCTACGCCAGGGTGATCCTCTTTCTCCCTATTTATTTATCCTAGTGGCTAATCTGCTCTCCTCACTTATCCTTCAAGCTGTGGACATGGGATCTCTAAGGGGAATAAGACTCAATCGATGGTGTCCTGTTTTATCTCATTTACTTTTCGCTGATGATTCTATCTTTTTTTGTGGAGGGTACAACTAGAGAATGTCAAAATCTCGGTAATATACTCAATCGCATCTTGTTTTAGCCCTTTGGTCAAGCCATTAACGAAACAAATCAGGTCTATTTATGGGAAATCATGCCCTCGGCCTCTTCTAGTTAACCTGGCTAGTGAACTTCGGGTTCCTATTTTGGAAAAATCTGGTAAGTACCTAGGTTTACCTTCCGATTGGGGCTCTTCCAAAAAGAATATGTTTGCTTGGCTCTTTGACAGGGTTAATGCAAAATTGGAGGGATGGAAAGAGTCTTTCATTTCTAAAGGAGGCAAGGAGGTTCTTTTAAAATCGGTTGTTCAATCTCTACCTCAGTACGCTATGTCTATATTTAAGATCCCGGTCTCAATATGCAAATCCATTGAACAAAAAATTTCCAGGTTTTGGTGGAAAACAAACAATAATAAATCTGGCATTCATTGGAAACAATGGGATCTACTCAAAGCCAAAAAGATCTTTTGGAGGTATGGGATTCCGAGATTTTCTAACCTTTAACAAGGCTCTCCTGGGTAAACAGGCATGGAGATTGTTCCAAGATCCTTCATCTTTGTGGAGCCGTGTCTTTAAAGGTTTGTACTTTCCTTTCAAAACCTTCTGGCATGCCGACAGAGGTCATAGACCTTCCGGGGTTGGCTGAGTATCTGTTAGGAAGAGATTCTATTAGTCCAAACCTTCAATGGTCAGTTGGGAATGGCCAATCAATAAAAGTCCGTGAGGATAGATGGTTACCTGCTGGTATTCTAGGTGGTCCTGCTCTCCGAGATGAACCCCACACTGTTGCTGGTCTGATAAGCCCCTCTTCGAATGAATGGAATATCGCTCCGCTCAATCGTTTCTTTGATGACTCCACCGTACAGCAGATCCTTCCGATTAAAACTTTGGCCACTTTCGACAGCAGATAAACTCATATGGACAGGCACACATGATGGCATCTATTTTGTCAAGAGTGGCTACAACGTACTTCATCGATCCACACATCAGCAGGTAACCTCTCAGGCTTCTTCTTCTTACCAACCTCCCAAACTTGTTTGGAAAAAGATTTGGAAAGCACAAACTTCACCCAAGATTCATAATTTTTTATGGTCGTATGTCGAATGCATTACCAACTAGAGATAATCTATATCATGAAAGATCATTCAAACCCCGTCCGTGGTCTATGTTCCTCTGCCTCCCCAGAAACTACTGAACACCTTTTCTTGCATTGCCCTTGGACTCAACGCATTTGGACTCATTCAAAGGTACACCTCAATATTTTTACTTATACCCCTACCCGAATGGACTTATGGTTAGCAAATTTTCTCGCTCAAAACAGAGGCTTACCGGACTTTGAGCGAGGTTGCAAGCCTTCTTTGGGAAATCGGAAGGCGCGGAATCACTTCATCTTTCGCCGCGTTCGGAAGTCCCCGAGATCAGGTTATCGACTCGCTTTTGCCCGGCCTCTCTACGAAACGAGTCCATCAAAAGGATTTAAAGGGCCATTCCTCTTGGCTGAGCCCCAATCGGTCTTGGAAACCTCCCCGTGGGCACGATGAAGATCAATCTCGGACGGCTCCTTTCCCACGGCATCTCACGAGAGGATCGATTGCTGGTATGGCCCGCGACCACTCGGGTAGACTGCTTGGTGGAATCACACGCCCGTCTCTGCCTCCTCTGCTCTCGAGACCGAGATCCGAGGCATTAATTTTGTCTCTTCACGATCTGATTCAGCAAGAGTTAACAGATTCTAACCTGCTTGTGGAGTCCCAAAGCATCGTCCTCGTTGAAACCCTAAATCGGGGTCGCCGCCGCCGTGGGAGTGCCGCGCCCTCTTCACCGAGTGCTTTGATCTACTTCGCCGATTCTCTCATCTTCGTGTACAGCACCGCCGTCGGGAGGCTAATACCCCTCGCAGATTGGGCAGCAAAGGCCCATGGCCGCGGATCCCTCTCTTCCGCTTGGTTTGTCTCCCCTCCCCAAGTTATGCTTGATATTCTCTGTAAAGACGCCCTCGCTCAGGGTTGCTTTGTATTTCCCACGTGACTTTCCATCAATATATATTATCTTTCTGTTCAAAAAAAAAAAAACTCAATTTGAGTAGCACCCTAGTTTCAAAGTCAGAGGATCCAGTGGCAGTAGACTTTGCCGTACGCCAGCGAGATTTGTGAACTGAATCGCAGCGATAAAATGAACAACTAATTAGTTTTCACAAAGAGACGCGGCACTGATACTAAGTTACAACTAGAATAGCACTAACAATGATTCAATTGCTTAACTTCAATGTTACAATGCGTGGTTTATCTGTAGGTCCAATAACCAATTGCAAGAGATCCTGTTAAATATAGAATATAAGTAATCTATATACAAGTCTGACCGAATATATATCACATGAAATCAACAAAGATCAAGAAGATCCCACAATGTACTACAGTTTTTGCTTATCTACAAAACAACACTCGAATCAAAAAGAAAATTGCATATTATAGGAATAAAGACTAAACTAATGATTCATATGTTTCTAGTAGAATTTTGTTATTGATTGATGAATCAATGCTCAATTCGTAAAGTTACACCATATATCTCCAAAACAAATATTTCAATTAATCAATTTCTGGTCCGTGCAACGCATGGGACTTTAACTAGTTTGATGATAATGATTTGTTGCCTCGCCATTTGACATTAGATTTTTGTAACTATGTCAATTTAGCAACTGCAGACAATTTTATGTTTGTTTATATTGATCATTAAGTTAATATCATGAGGAAGTTTCATAGAAGGTAGTGGCAGGGTTGTGAGAGAGTTGGGCTTGAAGACACTTAACAATTTAATCATACTAATTAACAATAACTTTATCTGAAGGGCCTCACTGTTTAGGAAATTTGAGGTCCCGTCCCATGTGCATTACATTGGAATTCGAATCCACTTTTACCTTTGTTGTACTAATTTACACGTACTTTCAATCAGTCTCGTACAGCTAAACGAGTAATTGAATAATCGTACCATATCTCACCTCAGATTATACTATGTGCATCACATTTGATGTTAATTTCAAGATGTATTTGCTTTTAACAAATGCATGAATCATTTCATTAAATCAGGATTAAATGACAATATATAAATTGACAAAGGAACAGGTTAACTTTTTTTATTTTTTTTGGTTGGTGGAAAAGTTTTACTTACCAGATCCATCTTTGTTCTTTTGTTTTGTTTTGTTTCTTTCTTGATTCCACCATTTCCGGTTGGACGCATAAAAAGGAACAGTACACGCTTTTTAGTCTTTCTCGCACAGCTGGACGAGGAATACAATAAGCTCAACATGTCTTGCCTCATTGTCATAGTGAAACGGCTTGCCCCTGCTATCGATCTTCAGATTTCCTGCAACTAGGATAAGTATTAGTGGATGACACATCCATAGGCAAATTTTGCTAAAATTTATGCACCATAATAGAGTTAATACCATACAAATTCTCAAATTGGTATATTCTTATCATTTTCCCTTAAACTAATTATGTCACAAAAAATTGGTACACCCGCATCATATTTGTCACGCCCCGATCCTCCGAGCGCGCGAACATCCCACTCTGGTCGATTGAAATGCGACTTCCCAGGACACGTCGCCGACCCATTAAATTTTATTATGCATGCGGAAGCGAAACAAATCCCCTGACAACATTTAACTTGGGATAGAAAAGCAGGCAATCAATCACAACCAAACAAGCTTTCTTATAAACACATAGCTTTATATACAACACTGGATGGTCTATAAAATAGATAGGCTCAACAACTAGGGAACTGTCCTATGACCAACTTGTCAGACACGTTCGCCGATTCTTTAGCCTCCACCTTCCGAACTCTAGGACTTCCGGTCCTCCATGACCGTCATCTAGGGACCTGAAATATTTTTCCCCAACCGGGATGAGACAATGTCTCGCGAGTCCTACCCTCTAAAACTCAATTAGGAAGAAAATACGCCTCGGGCGCTCTAGCCACACAAATAGGACAGAGGACTTACCTCGCCTCAATTCCTTCCCCGCACGTCGTTTAATCAATAAATATTGACAATCACATCATCCAAACAATTCAATTACTCGGATCGATTCAGCGATCAATCGACTTAGTCGATTACATGTCATCGAAATATAACACGGTCATTCGACTATTCATTCTCGACTCTCAATCACGGCCTTACAGCAAGTCTATATGTAGTGGCATTACGGCCCCACTCGGCAATGTAATATGTAGTGGCATTACGGCCCCACTCGGCAATGTTATATGTAGTGGCATTACAGCCCCACTCGGCAATACATATGTAGTGGCATTACGGCCCCACTCGGCATAATTTAGATTTGATGGCTTTCTAGGTTCAACTCACAACCTCTCACGGTCATTTTCCCATCAAAAACCAACACTAATCAACTTTGGGATAAATCCCCACATAAACATCCATTCAATAAATCGATACAAAATTGGACACGCCAACCAATTACGGTGCCAAAAGCTGACACCGGGTATTTTCAAGTTAAATACCAAAACTTCATCAATATCACTCAATTCCACACTTTTGGAATAATTAACCATAATCATCAATAACTCAATTTCTCAATTTAAGCTTACAATTAACGCAAACCGACCGCACTGCTGCGATCACCGCGAAATTCTAACGACCGGCCATCCCGGCATAATTTTCGAAATTATTAAATAATTAAATTTAATTCCGAAAATTAAATAATTAAATATTTTATTATAATAATATAATATAATAAAATAATATTTATAAAATTCGAAATAATTAATTAATTAAAAATAATTAATTAGGGCTTAAACAAGATTACACTAATTTAATCATACAATTAGCCCTAATTAAACATCCATTAAACTAAGCATACAACTAATCTAATTTACATTAAAATAATCTAATCTAACCACCTAAACCTAATTAGACTAATCTAAACACCCCTTAAGCGTCATTAACTCACTAAGCAAGAATTAGAGGATAAACTCACCGGTTTTGCGCGCCGGTGAGTTCACGGCGACCCCGACACCAAGGCAGTCGATAAACCCCAAAGCGGCAACACCAATGGAGGCCGGGAAGACACTGAAAACGGGCCTCGAAGACCTCTCGGCTTTCTGGTTTTCTGCTTCTGATCTGGGCTGAACTGCAGAGAAGAAACCAGCAACTTTAACGGCGAAAACGGGCCGATCGGAGCTCCGGCAAGCGGGTGGTTGGCAACCAATGGCTCCCGGGGGTCTTGGGGATCTTGTAGGAGGTTGGGATGGGCAAAGGAAGGGTCGGAAAGGGGCGAAACAGCAAGAAAACGCGGAACAGGCGGAGCAGGGCGGAACCAGACGGTCCGGCGATCGGCGGCTTCGGGTGGCCGTACGGGACGGCCGGAGAATCGTTCCGGTGAGCGGTGAGATGATTCGGAACGGTCTGGATGTCCTCTTCGCGACGATGGGTGGCTCGTTTGCTGATTCAACCGGGAAGTTAACTTTTACTCAGATCTTTGGCGAAAGGTCAGCTGGAGCAGAAACTGGAAGAGGGGAAAACAGAGGGGGAAAACGGCCGACGATGGCCTTCCGGGCGTGCGACGATGGAGGGCTGGTGCTGCTTGGTTCCTCTGGTTTTGCTGAGCTTCTCTCCTTTAACAATAATGGAGAAAGCCACAAATTAAGGGAGAAGGAGGCTGCTTAGCAAGGGGGGTTTCCTTGGGCTCTTTAGAGCTCAACACTTGCCATTCTCTCATTGGCTTTGCCCCCACCATGACATCACATGACCTCAGCCACTCTCTCTCCTCAAGCTTCCTCCACAACCTTGCCAATAGGTGCAAAATAGCTCTCCCCCCATGGCATACGAATTTGTTACATTTCCCTCTTCAATCTCAATCCATTTCATCCAATTCTCAACCAAACACATCCATTTGAAGCCCAATTAAATCCATCAAGGTATCCTCGTCCGTCTCATGACTTTTTCCCATCAAATGATCCAACTTGCATCCCGAAGGATTCAATCAAAACGACCCTCTGACAATTCCGAACAAGAACGGCCTTACTTTGCTTTTCTGCCAAAAATCTCGGTTTGTAGAAAAATCTTCTGAGGATGAGTTGACATTCCTAAAATGAATTGTGACTTGACAGAACTTCCAATTTCTGTAATCGGGTTCAATTTCACGGTTAAATTCAATCTGGCGCGACTTTAGCGCGTCCTAATCTACCGGGTAGCTTTTAGGAATTTTCAGTGCAATTGACCCGTGGTTGATTATTTTCAAGCCACAAAGTGCATCTTCGACACATTGGCGACTCTCGATTGTCGTAGAAATCTCGAGGTTTCAAATACGGACACAGGGTACCCAAAACGACAGAAGAATCGGTCTAGTGCCGATCGACGAGGATATTGCGATCAGGTGGAATCACCCACACTCTAATCACATATCTCAGTCGAATCGACCTATTACTGATCTTTGTTCGATTCTGACAGTGTCGTAATGATCCTTGCAGATTAATACGGTCGAGTAGCCGATTCATGGTCGAATTCTCAAGTCTATTGCGTTTAGATTCCTTAACGGCTTCACCGATAAACTAGTTATCTCTTGAGTGGCCAACTCAGAGAGAAGAAAGCTATAGACGCGAAGATGAAATGCCCGACTTATTTAATTGAAACCAGAATTGGAAAATCGGGATGTCACAACTCTTCCCCTCTTATAAAAATTTTGTCCTCGAAATTTAAACCATTAAAATTCTTCTTCAAAATGGTGGGGTATTGTCGTCTCATCAATTCTGCTCCTTCATTCCCGCCTTCACTTTGCTATCCAAGATCCTCGGTGCCGACGAAACATTTCCAAATTAACCATACCAATTCTTGATTCCCAAAAAGGCTAAGCACTTGTCCATCTTTACAAAAAATGAAAGCTGCA
Source organism: Eucalyptus grandis (assembly GCF_016545825.1). Lineage (NCBI taxonomy): Eukaryota > Viridiplantae > Streptophyta > Magnoliopsida > Myrtales > Myrtaceae > Eucalyptus > Eucalyptus grandis. Next base: position 31,800,296 of record NC_052619.1, read on the forward strand.
AAAATTTTGGTTCTTTTTCTTTTTCTTTTTATTTTTCCACAAAGCGGCTAACTGCCGCGTCGAGGATTCGAACTCCCGACTTCGGACCTGCGGCTTCATCCCGCATACCACTCGGCTAGAGGCGCCGACGGTGTCCCAAACCGCTTTCTTTTTCTATTTAAAGCCAAAAATTCTCCTTTGATCTCAAACTCGAAATATTCCGCCATTTAAACAGTTCCGGCTCTCCTTTCTTAAAAATTCGAGATGTCCCTATTCTAGGTGACATCCAAGGATGAACAGGATTCTCAACCTGAAAATTCAAAGGTTTCTGACGCTTAATCGCGTAAATTTCCCGACGGCTCTGAGCGGTCCTTAATCTCATCACCGATAACCGCAACTTTGAATCGATGCTGAACGACTCGGCTATAACCTTTCATTCTCTGATCTCAACTCAACAACTGAAGTTCTGAACACTCTGATTTGCACTGCCTCAAAGGAACCATCTGACTGGTCTACTGTAACTAAGAACCTCTGGTCAAGATCTGACATAACTCTGACACTGACACTCTATGCAAACGAATCATCTGATGCACAAACACCTATGCATGCTTAATCAAATCAAGATCCTTCCGCACAGCCACAAAGTGGGCTGATTTCATCAGTCTGTCAATTACTTCCCAAAATGAAATTATTACCACACTGACTCCTCGATAGACCTGTCACAAAAATCTATTGTGACGCGATCCCACTTCCACACGGGGATCTCGAGAGATTACAAAGGTCCTCTCGAATTGCAAAACCGTGCTTTCTCTTGCTGGCACATATGATACTTGCGACCTGTCAGTGATATCTGTCTTCACAACGGTCTACTAATCCTGTTGATGCAAATTCGGACTCCTCTTCGTACTGTCTGGACAATGCTGAAGCTGCTACGATGAGTTTCCGATAAGATCTCTTCTTTAATCTCGGTATCATCAAGTACACTCAATCGTACTTAGAAATCTGAAATTCAGTTCTCTTCTTCTCGGTATCCTCTTGCATAATCTTTTGAGTCTCTGAGTCTGTCCACTGAAGCGTTTGATTCTAACCTGAATATCCGGTTCAATTCTGAGGGTGGCCATAAAATTCGAAGGTGGCCTACCTCGAATTTGAAAACCGAATCTCAAACTTTCTCAAGTAAGGTCCATACTTTAACCACCATATGCACAAATGAAGACTCTCGACTCAACGCATCAGGGACTTCTTTCATCCTTCCAGGGTGATACTAGATACCACCATCCTAGTCCTTCAAAATATCCGGTTCACAGCTCTATCTCCTATTCAATTCCTTCTGAGAGAATAAATACTTTGAGACTTTAATGGTCAGCAAAGATCTTGAATCTTTCTTCACACTAACAAAATCTCTAAATCTTTAGAGTGAAAATTATCGCTGCAAGTTCTAAGTCATGCATCTGTAATTCCGTTCACGAGGTCTCAACTGACGGGACGAGTATGCAACAACCTTGCCATGCTGCATTAGCACGCAACCCAATCCTCTAAACGATGCACCACTGTAGATCTCGTAACCTCCAGGACCAGATGGTATGGTCAGCACAGGTGCGGTAGTCAGCCTCTTCTTAAGCTCTTGAAAACTACGCTCGCACTTGTCTGTCCACACGAACTTCTTTTCTTTCTTCAGTAGTCGAGTTGACGGCGAAGCTAAGGCTGAAAACCCTTCTACAAACCTTCTGTAATACTCTGCTAAACCCAGAAAACTTCGATCTCTCCTTTGTAGTCAATCTTGGCCAACTGATCACTGCTTCAATCTTGGACAGGGTCCACGGAGATTCCTTCTTCTGAAATCACATGACTGAGGAATGCAACACGAGTCATCCAAAACTTGCATCTGCTAAACTTAACGCACAACTGATGAATCCTTAGGACTTGAAGTACTCTTCTCAAATGTCTCTTGTGCTCCTCAACACTCTTCAAACACACCAGAATAACATCAACGAACCCGATCATGAAACTAATCCAAGTACCCTTTGAACACTCTGTTCATCAGACCCATACAAACAGCTAGAGTGTTCATCAAACCGAACAATAATACTATGAACTCACAATTGCCGTACCAAGTACGCAATGCTAACTTCGGTATGCCTTTCTTTCTGATTCTCAACTGATGATACTCTGTCCTCAAGTCGATCTTGGAGAATATCGATACACAAACGCAACAAACCATCCTTCTTCTTCACAAACAAGACTGATGCTTCCCAAGGTGATGTACTGGGAAGTAAAAATCCCTTATCTAACAATTCATGCATCTCCACATTCAGTTCTTTCAACTCAGATAAAGCCATCCGATAAGGAGCCTTAGGGACTGGCTCTGTTCCGGGTGCTAATTCAATCACGAACTCTATTTCTCTTTCTGACAGCAAACTTGGAAATCCTTCAGGAAACATCTCAAAAACTTCTGTACCAAGGTTAAGTTCTCCTTACTTGGTCCCTCAACTATCACATCCACTATAGTTGCCATATCGATTTGACAACCAACAACCAGAACCGAGTCGTCTTCAGTGACGAACAACAAGGATCGAAGGTCCTTTCTGACTTTCAGTAACTCAAAACTTTCGTACGCTAACTGAACCAATTGAATCATATCACTGCCACGATTCATAACAACGGAAAGCTCCTCGAGCTAAACCTTTTCATAAATGACTTCCAAGTCATACATAAGCAAACCCATCAAGTACAACTATAATCAATGATTCCCTTTCTACATCTTTAATACAACAACAGAAATTCTGCAACATTCACTCAAAATTCTACTGCGCTACTCTGATAAAACACCTCAAGACATTCTTCCCTTGATCGATGCATAGTCAATCCATTCCTATTCCTTTCGCCATCCTAGTGGCGTCATGACGGCAGTAGCAATGCTCGAGTCCTCTAGGACTTACACGGACAGTTCCTAGCCCAATGGCCATGCTTGCCACATTCAAAGCATGCTCCCGTTGCACTTGGTCACCAGGCTGACTCACACTTCTTTTCTCAAACTTGACACACAATCTGTGAGTCCCCTACCTACTGTCAGGTGACAGCATGCGCTCTTTCTGGTACTGAAGGCCTGTTCTAAAAACCCCACGATGCGTTCTATGGCGCATTCCTTTCAATTAATCCCATCGGCTTTCTAAGACCGTTTCTGGCCAGGTAACTCTGATGGTCACACTTAGAACAAGCACCTGTCTTACCCGGACACGGGGCTGATCCATGTCGGCTTCCATCAACACAACACACTCCATTCTGATTCATTGCTGACCTAACCATCCCACATTTCCATTTGGATGGAAATGGAATACTTTTCTACGATCATAGACTCCTTCCTCAACTGATTTCCATCTCTACTGAATCTGAACCTCGACTCGGATGCAACGGCTTGCTCCCATATCACAACTCTAGCTTGGGCCTCAATAGGTGCAGCAACAACAACAGTGACAACACTGGCAGCGGTAGCAACAGCGGCAACAACGGCGGCTCGGTCCTGAGCTTACTGACCCAACAAGCTTCTAAGGAACACTAGCGCCTGAATGATCCCATCAAACCTAGGATCGCTCGGTGCTGCTACACTAGTACCGACCTACAGCGGTACTCTCACACACGCACTGGTCTAAGCCAGTGCTCCACCACGACCACCTCGGGTACCGATCCCTGTCGGCATACCACCCCGAGTAACTGGTCTAAAGGTTCTCTCTAGGAGTCCTCTGCTCCTGATCACTCGTCTACAGGATCTTTACAGAAACCTGTTTCTCAATTCTAATCCCATATTAGAATTTGAGTGATCATCACCGATCAATTTACCAACCAACTATCAGACACATGCACCAGCATGAATTAAAAGTCATTCCTACTAACTATCCCATAAACAATCGCACCTTATCACTCCATTCATAGACCCGCTCTGATACCACTTAAACGGGGATGTCACGCCCCGATCCTCCGAGCGCGCGAACATCCCACTCTGGTCGATTGAAATGCGACTTCCCAGGACACGTCGCCGACCCATTAAATTTTATTATGCATGCGGAAGCGAAACAAATCCCCGACAACATTTAACTTGGGATAGAAAAGAAAAGGGCAATCAATCACAACCAAACAAGCTTTCTTATAAACACATAGCTTTATATACAACACTGGATGGTCTATAAAATAGATAGGCTCAACAACTAGGGAACTGTCCTATGACCAACTTGTCAGACACGTTCGCCGATTCTTTAGCCTCCACCTTCCGAACTCTAGGACTTCCGGTCCTCCATGACCGTCATCTAGGGACCTGAAATATTTTTCCCCAAACTGGGATGAGACAATGTCTCAGCGAGTCCTACCCTCTAAAACTCAATTAGGAAGAAAATACGCCTCAGGGCGCTCTAGCCACACAAATAGGACAGAGGACTTACCTCGCCTCAATTCCTTCCTGCACGTCAGTTTAATCAATAAATATTGACAATCACATCATCCAAACAATTCAATTACTCGGATCGATTCAGCGATCAATCGACTTAGTCGATTACATGTCATCGAAATATAACACGGTCATTCTGACTATTCATTCTCGACTCTCAATCACGGCCTTACAGGCAAGTCTATATGTAGTGGCATTACGGCCCCACTCGGCAATGTAATATGTAGTGGCATTACGGCCCCACTCGGCAATACATGTGTAGTGGCATTACGGCCCCACTCGGCAATGTAATATGTAGTGGCATTACGGCCCCACTCGGCATAATTTAGATTTGATGGCTTTCTAGGTTCAACTCACAACCTCTCACGGTCATTTTCCCATCAAAACCAACACTAATCAACTTTGGGATAAATCCCCACATAAACATCCATTCAATAAATCGATACAAACTGGACCTGCCAACCAATTACGGTGCCAAGGCGACCAGGGTATTTTCAAGTTAAATACCAAAACTTCATCAATATCACTCAATTCCACACTTTTGGAATAATTAACCATAATCATCAATAACTCAATTTCTCAATTTAAGCTTACAATTAACGCAAACCGACCGCACCTTCTTTGCGATCACCGCGAAATTCTAACGACCAGGCCATCCGGCATAATTTTCGAAATTATTAAATAATTAAATTTAATTCCGAAAATTAAATAATTAAATATTTTATTATAATAATATAATATAATAAAATAATATTTATAAAATTCGAAATAATTAATTAATTAAAAATAATTAATTAGGGCTTAAACAAGATTACACTAATTTAATCATACAATTAGCCCTAATTAAACATCCATTAAACTAAGCATACAACTAATCTAATTTACATTAAAATAATCTAATCTAACCACCTAAACCTAATTAGACTAATCTAAACACCCCTTAAGCGTCATTAACTCACTAAGCAAGAATTAGAGGATAAACTCACCGGTTTTGCGCGCCGGTGAGTTCACGGCGACCCCGACACCAAGGCAGTCGATAAACCCCAAAGCGGCAACACCAATGGAGGCCGGGAAGACACTGAAAACGGGCCTCGAAGACCTCTCGGCTTTCTGGTTTTCTGCTTCTGATCTGGGCTGAACTGCAGAGAAGAAACCAGCAACTTTAACGGCGAAAACGGGCCGATCGGAGCTCCGGCAAGCGGGTGGTTGGCAACCAATGGCTCCCGGGGGTCTTGGGGATCTTGTAGGAGGTTGGGATGGGCAAAGGAAGGGTCGGAAAGGGGCGAAACAGCAAGAAAACGCGGAACAGGCGGAGCAGGGCGGAACCAGACGGTCCGGCGATCGGCGGCTTCGGGTGGCCGTACGGGACGGCCGGAGAATCGTTCCGGTGAGCGGTGAGATGATTCGGAACGGTCTGGATGTCCTCTTCGCGACGATGGGTGGCTCGTTTGCTGATTCAACCGGGAAGTTAACTTTTTACTCAGATCTTTGGCGAAAGGTCAGCTGGAGCAGAAACTGGAACGAGGGGAAAACAGAGGAGGAAAACGGCCGACGATGGCCTTCCGGGCGTGCGACGATGGAGGGGCTGGTGCTGCTTGGTTCCTCTGGTTTTTGCTGAGCTTCTCTCCTTCAACAATAATGGAGAAAGCCACAAATTAAGGGAGAAGGAGGCTGCTTAGCAAGGGGGGTTTCCTTAGGCTCTTTAGAGCTCAACACTTGGCATTCTCTCATTGGCTTTGCCCCCACCATGACATCACATGACCTCAGCCACTCTCTCTCCTCAAGCTTCCTCCACAAGCTTGCCAATAGGTGCAAAATAGCTCTCCCCCATGGCATACGAATTTGTTACATTTCCCTCTTCAATCTCAATCCATTTCATCAATTCTCAACCAAACACATCCATTTGAAGCCCAATTAAATCCATCAAGGTATCCTCGTCCGTCTCATGACTTTTTCCCATCAAATGATCCAACTTGCATCCCGAGGATTCAATCAAAAACGACCCTCTGACAATTCCGAACAAGAACGGCCTTACTTTGCTTTTCTGCCAAAAATCTCGGTTTGTAGAAAAATCTTCTGAGGATGAGTTGACATTCCTAAAATGAATTGTGACTTGACAGAACTTCCAATTTCGTAATCGGGTTCAATTTCACGGTTAAATTCAATCTGGTGCGACTTTAGCGCGTCCTAATCTACCGGGTAGCTTTTAGGAATTTTCTGTGCAATTGACCCGTGGTTGATTATTTTCAAGCCATAAAGTGCATCTTCGACACATTGGCGACTCTCGATTGTCGTAAAAATCTCGAGGTTTCAAATACGGACACGGGGGTACCCAAAACGACGTAAGAATCGGTCTAGTGCCGATCGACGAGGATATTGCGATCGGGTGGAATCACCCACACTCTAATCACATATCTCAGTCGAATCGACCTATTCCTGATCTTTGTTCGATTCTGACGGTGTCGTAATGATCCTTGCAGATTAATACGGTCGAGTAGCCGATTCATGGTCGAATTCTCAAGTCTATTGCGTTTAGATTCCTTAACGGCTTCACCGATAAACTAGTTATCTCTTGAGTGGCCAACTCAGAGAAGAAAGCTATAGACGCGAAGATGAAATGCCCGACTTATTTAATTGAAACCAGAATTGGAAAATCGGGATGTCACAATATTTATTCTAAACTAATTTCTTGTGACATAGAATTAGTTTATGATAAATATAACACGAATTTATCGACTTGGAATTTCTCTGTTATGCAAAAATTAGCTTTCGGTATTGTGAGGTGGGTCAACCAGCTAGGAATTTTTCATAACACGAAAATTAGTTAGACATGAAGGATACTCATATGAATTTTTTAAAATTTTTGTGCTAGTGACACTTTTTCCATTAGTGCTTGGCATATGACGCCAGGACATTATATGGTCGTGGAAAGAGGAAAGAAAGTAACATTTGGAACGTTTACCTCCTCTAATTATTTTTATGTCCTTCGTTACCTAGATTGGGTTATTAACTATCAAGAAAAGAAAAGGCATATTTTACTGTTGTACCAAAAAAGTCATAAATTTATTGTATTACTAACATTTTAGTCATAAAAATTTTAATTAGACCGGTTTAGTCCTAAATATTTTCATATTGATACTGATTGAGTCCATCCAAAGCCAAAAATTGATAATCGTCCCATGTGATATGGCTGATGCTAACGTGAATTTTATTTATTATTTTTTATATTCCTTTTTTCTTTCTTTTTTTTTTCATTTTTTCTTGGGAAAATTCCAAATAAGGGACCGAAGTAACCTCATTTTCTCAAATAAAGGTCTGTGATTATAACCATTTCAAATAAGGGTCTAGCCTCGCCGACCGGCAAAAAATTCAGGTCAATCAAGGGCATTTTAGTCCAAACACAATTAATTTATATTATAATTTTAAAAAAAAAAAGAAGAAAAAAAGAATTGCTGCCTCATTGCAAGTGGGGTAGCGACGAAGGCCGGCGGGATCGCCGATGCACTGGGGCAGGCCTTCCGCCTTGTGTTTTTTTTTTTTTTTTTTTTTTTAGTTTTTAGTTTTTAAAGGAAAAAAAAACAAAAAACAAAAAACGAAAATTTAAAAAAAAAATTAAAAAGACAAAATTGCCCTTCACATTTGGTGAGTTCGGCACCTTATTTGAGAAATTAAGGGCATTAGGATCTTTATTTGAAATAATATCCATTTCTTACATTTATTTGAGAAAATAAAGGCACTTTAGGCCTTTATTTAATTTTTTTCCTTTTATCCTTGTTCCCTCCGCAATATCCTTTGGCCATTAGCGAGGGTGAGGGCCAGGATGCCCTCACCAAGATTGGTGAGGGTGAGCGAAGGCTAGGCAAGGCCGCCCCTCGCCAAAGGCTGGCGTGGACATGACTATCGAGTGGCAATACCCAGAAGCAGAATTTGGAAATGCAACAAAAAAAAACCCTCAAAGCAAAGACCGCTAAACCAGCTTCCGTGAACAACGCTGTCTTGCTCAAAGGGTCGAAGATTTCTAGATCGGTGTGGAACATCCGCAATTCAACAAGCAAGAAATTTTACCACCAAAATTCAAGCAAGCCCACGAATCAAATCCAGAAAACAAAGAGACTGAAAGAGAGAAGAAACAGGGAGGAACTTTTTCGGCTGATCTGAGGCGACACAAACGAGAGGACCTCAGGTTGGGTGGGGGGTTTAACCGTGGAAGCTGTAGTTGGTTGTGGTCACAAGATCACGGCTCGAGAAGGAGCAGAGCACACTTCTTTTAATTTTGGTTAGGCAGTTAAAAAGGGCGAGAAAACGAAATTCAAAAGAAAAACGGAAGCGAAGAAAATGGATTGAATGTGAACTTATGGGTGCCAAATGAATGAGGAAATGATTCGATTTGAACTGCAGAGAGAGAGAGAGAGGCCTCGCCCTAGCATCCTGGCCATCACCCTTGTTTTTTTTTTTTTGTCGAAAGATAGTGCTTCCATTACTAACCCACCAAAGGGTAACATTTGTTGGAGAGTACATAAAATAAAACATAAGGAGCGAGGGGGAGTAGCTATCCAGTTGCGAGGAAGCAAATTCATTCGATGGGCTTTGACGACCCAATCCGCGGCTTTGTTCGTGTCTCGGGCCTCATAGATAATCAATACTCCAGGAAGTCGGCCCAAGATATCCTTGCAATCTTCTACTATGGGCTGGGCCGGCCAAGGTGGTTCCTCCAGGCCTGATATGCTGTTCACAAGTAATAGGCTATCAGAGGAAAGAAGCACGTGCAGATCAGTTTCTGTTTGTTGGAAGACTTCACCCATTCGTGCAGAGCTTCGGTCAAGAACCCACTGTGCCACCTCTCTCAGAGCTAGGGCTTCAACGACCCACGCGGATGGAGCTACAATCGACTTCGCAAAGCCATGGAGGAGGACGCCGGCTTCATTCCTGCAAATTCCAGCGATCGAACCTGTCATGGACGCTTCACACCAGGACCCATCTATGTTCATTTTCAGTTCATTAGCTTTGGGTGGGTTCCATTTCTTCTTTGAAGACGAGTGTTCGACTGATCCTCGCTCTATTTTGTTCCCCGGTAGGTGCCATTTCGTGAATAAGGCAGCCATGAGGGCCATCACCCTTGTTGGCGGCTGGCGATTGGTGGAGGAAAATAAGGGATGGAAAAAAAAAAAAAAGGAAAAGAGAAGAAAAAAGAAAAGTAAAAGAAAAAAAAAATTTAAAATGAAAAAATAATTAAAAATTGCAAAAACTATATTCACATTTTCATAAGCTATATCATGTGGGGCAATCGGAATCCAATTAGCAATTCCTAGCCTAAATTTGCCTGATGAATGCAATTAGTACTGATGTGAAAAAAATTTAGGATTCAATTTATATAACTTAAGAATTTAGAACTAAATTAGTGACAATGCAATATATTTAGAATATTTTTTTTTGTACTTTTCCTTCCTCAAGACCTAGAAAATATTCCAATAGTCAATACCAAGAAAATAAAAGTTTCCAATCTTCAGAATAGACAAGTTCTTGTCCGCTAGGTCCCAAGAGGAAGCTACCAATAGATTATTGTCGCTACGAAATTTCAATATCTGCAGATTATTTATCTTTGATAGTAATACTATCAAGAGGAAGTTTCATAAGTGGGAATGGCGGAGATGGAGCTAGTTGGGCTTGAAGAGTTTAAACAACTTAGTGACAATAAATCATAATAAATTTTTCTAAAGGGTCCTCATTGTTTTAAAAGTTCGACGTAGTCCGTTCGATTACATCTCTGGTGGCAGCACAATTTATATTAATTTCATATATAATTTTAATGTTAGACTTGTATTCAACAATTGCACGAATGTTTCTGCATGATTAGAACTCAATGTCAATTTGACAAAGTAAAAGGACTTATTACCGGATTTTTTTTCTTTTTATTTTTCTTTTTTCCGGTTTTGTTGCACTAATTTACTCAATTAAATATGTTTCCTAAAACCACCAACATAATGGCCAAATGTTGCAAAAAATCTTGAACCTATGGAGGCAAATTTAGTTCTAAATTTCTTGATTTTGCTAATGAAATCCTAAATCTTCTGACGGTTTGTTAATATAATCTTTTTTGACCGATTTTGGTGAGTGGCTAACGTGGACGCAGGTTGTTTCAGTGATTTTTGGTTAAAATTACCATAAGGATTATATTGATAAATCATTAAAATATTTAAAACTAAATTAACAAATCGTGAAATAATTTATGACTAAAATGGCAAATTTTCAAAGTTTGGAAGTGGATTTTTGGACAAGTATCCCTCCTATAAAAAACTCAAGTCCCCCCTCAAGATTGACAATTTTCATTCGGAGATGCCTCTCCAGATTCGGCAGCAATTTCTGATACCAAGTTCTCCTTACATGGAAAATTCAGACTATAAAATTATCGAGTTCATATATCTTTTGTCAAGAAAAAATAATTAGCCGAACGGCGGGATCATCCGTAAAATCTTCCAATCTCGCCCATGAAGAGGACAACTCACTTTCGAAATAAGATGCTAACACAGCACGCCTCCCCGGCCTAGTAAAATTAGTTCTGGGGTGAAACCGGTTTGGAACAGATTTCAAAACCGGTTCTCAGTTAAAACCGGTTTAATAGATTCAAGCAAAACCCTAAAATGTCTTAAATTTAGAACACCTTCTACTTTCTGCTTCACGCTCTCAGATCTGGCCTCTCTCTCGTCTCTCCACCGGCGCCCTTCGTTTTTTTCCCTCTCTGGTCTCGCCTGAGTCGCCAGTCTCGTCCAGTCTCTCTCTTGATCTCGCGGATTGTGGCCTCGCCTTTGTCTGTTGGCCGTCAATCAGCCCACTTGGTACTCTCTCTTTATGTCGGTTTCGTTTCCGATCGCTTCATGTAATGTTTCGATTCGATTGTGCTGTCATTTTGATTTCTTTGGCAGTTTGCCATCGCCAGTTGATGGCCGTGAGGCGAGCACTCATTCAGGAATCCTCACAAGGCCTTCGCTTCACCGACACATCCCACGGTTTAACCGCTAGCATGCATACGGCTCATAAAAAAGAAGAGGATAATGAGGGCAGAAACATTTAGGGCTGCACGAATCTGCGAGGGAATAATCAACATCAACAAAGGATAGCATAAGCCAGCCCGTCGGAGGACGGTCTTAGTCTCATTTTATATTAACACTAACTGGGGCATTTTCGCAAACGGTTGATGGGCGCTGCCGAATCGTAAGGTTTCTGGCTCAACCGGGACTCAACGCGCGCCCGAGAGACGCACGACGTACGGGGACTATGGAAACATGGAAACAAAATGCAAGGGCGACGAGGTCTGGAGCTCGCGCGAGCCGAACGGCCGCGAGCGCCCGGCCCGATGTCACCCAAAACGGGGCAAAACAGAGGATTCGCAGGACAGAGAAAACAGGGGCGGTCGGGGCAGCGGCCCTACCCGGCTCGGCGGCGGTGAATGGAGGACGAGCTTGACACGCCTCGGAGCCGAGATCTTCGGGAAATCGACACAACCCGAAACCAATCAAAAAGAAACACACCGAGACCTACCGTGAGGGAGAGGCACGCGTCGGTGAGGGTTGGAGGCCGAGGTCCAGGCGCAGCGGCTACCGGAGGAGGCCCTTCACTCACCGCCTCACTCTTCGCTCTCTGCTTCTCGCTCTCTCCCACTCTCAATCTCGGCCTGAACCCGACCCCCGGATCACGGCTGCTCCTGCTTTCTGCTCGGGTACGTCTGTGGCGCTACAGAGATGGAAGGAGGAAGAGATAGTCGCGCGGGCCGGGCCGGGGAAAAGGGAAAATGGGCCGACCCGGCGGGAAAGAAGAGGAAAAGGAAAAGAGGCTGGGCCAGCGTGAACCCGGCCCAGTCTTGCCCTTTTTTTCTTTCTTTTTTAAAAAACCTTTTATTAATTTATTTTAATTTTATAAATCTTAATAAATTCTATGCAAATATTCCTAATATCTTTATAATGTACTATGCGATTTTAATGACGATATTTTTTAGAGGCTAAAAATTAACCTTTAATTTTCTACTCAATTAATGCCAAAATTTAAGTGTCTACAAATATAGCTCAAAACAAGCTCAACCAGACCATCAATGAAATAAAGCTGCATGAGGTTTTGCTGCTAAATTCACTAAATTAAGCCAAGGCCTTCGCATCATTAATGGAAACACAAATTCAAGATTGCGGCAACCTTGACCACATCAAAATTGGGAACGATGCCAACGCAACTAAGACGAGTATGACCTGCCAATTGCAAGAGGCCAAACTCTTGCTCAAGCAGGCCAACCTAATCCATGAGATTATTGCTAACACAAGTTGTGAGAAGCATTATCGGCCCGGTTTACAATTTGATTGAGGAGCAAAGAACTTTTGGGCTCATATCTGAATCCATGAGTAGTAAAAGAAACGCAGAAGATATTGAAGGTTTTCTTACCGTATATATGATCCGTCTATGAGATTATTGCTAACACAAGAAGAGATATTTTCAAGATTTTTTACCTGATTTATTTTCCTTTATTTTTAGGATGGCCATGTTTTTTCTCCCATTCCTAGTAAGAGGAAACTTTCTTTAGTTGATCTTTTAATTGGTGGGTTTACAAACATTAACATCACCCACATTATATTTCGTTAAATATACTTGTGCATGACGTTCATAACTTGTAAACCAATCACAACCAATAATTGATGGAATAAGAGCTTCTCTCCATTTGCTAGCTTTTTTATTTGGAGTTAGATCATTGCTTGGGTTTATGAATATTTCATTTTTCATTGTAAGATCGGTTTTTCCTGCTAAATAATGATACTTTCTCTAGTTGGGCTTTGATAAGTTTTCACAATTGTGTTATGTTCGACTAGTAACAAGGGTCCATTTTAACCGTGTCATGTATGTATGCAACCAAGCTGGGCCAAATAAATTTTGACACACTATATCAATATTTAACTAACTTGGATGACATTTTGGCATTTTCTGGCAGTGAGAGTTTTACTTTGGATATGTATCACTAAAAATTCCTTGATGGCCATGCTAGATGAAGTTCTTTAAGGGAAGTTGGTATTTATGATTGTGGGCCTGTGGCTACTTCAAGGTGATGATGAGACGCATGAAGCATGGGTCCACGAAGATGGCATGGTGCATAATGTGGACGTGTAGGTGCATTTCCTTCCAATGCAATTTAGTCTTTCTCACCGGACATTTCTTGAAATTAAAAATAATCCATTTTCTCTAACCCACCTCTTTTGGAGCTCGAGAACATGTGGAATCAATATTGAAGCCTTTAGAAAATTCAAAATCGTTGCTAGAGATGCCAATATTTACATGGAACAAGAATGCATATTCATTCTATTTACTTGCCCCCACAATTTCCTCTCATTTTCAACTTAACATTTAAGCAACTAAGAAGCCTCAAAAAGTTTCCACCCCATTGGAAAAGTCTCGTCCTCTTTATGTCTCTTTCCTCTCTTATCTTTTACGTACGCTTCATGCATTAACTCGCAATTGAGTTGAATTGTCAGAGAAAAAAACAAAGTTGTGGAAAAACACGAAAGCGATAAAGTAATGCGCGTCTGTCCTTCTGCTTTTTCAGTTTCCTTGCGTTTACATGGGGATTTCATAGGGAGTAGAGGGGAAGTTTCTTGTGTTCATCACATGGACATGGCTTGTTGGAGTGAAAATTTGTCCTCCCAACGAATATGCTATTTTTGCTGCTAATCTACAAGTTTATTCTAACGCATCTTTCTGCCCGGCCATTTCCAAGTCCCTTCGATACTGCCCTGTCTCAGCTTTTCCAACGCACCGCAACTAGAAATCAACTGTTCCATGCGAATTCCCTTCCTGATAAATCCCGAGATGCAGTCATCTGATTCGACGGTTGGGATCGGTTTCATCAGATGTTGGGACGGTGAATGAAGGAAAGAGGTGCTGTCTGCTAGTGCTGTCCCATCGCCAAATCAATGATAGCCCGAGATAACCCGACCCAAAAGCTACGCTGCAAAAAAGAAATGAATGACCCACGATCACATGCATCGTGTCCTATAGTCTGGTCGGACAAGACAAAGGATTCTTGCTTTTTTCTCATCACATATCGGTATCAAACAAAGAGACAACTCGCTTTTCACTAGACACATCATCATTTGAAGAGGGACATGGTATAATACACCCAACGCAATAATAAATGATAATGTGCGACTTATGCTTCCTCTTGCGAAAATAACGCGAACCATATATGCGCAATCTACGCTTTCTTGTCATATGACTGTTGTCGTGGAGGGTGAAGGAATTTCTCGAGTGCATACCCAAGGAAAAAAACAAAAGACATCTCACTTAGTTCTTCAATGAAATTGTATGAATTTACACGCCTATCTTATGTAATGAAATTTTTTACTTCGTGTTCTACCAAAAAAAAAAAGATGCATTAGGAAGCCCGTGAATAGCAAAGTTCTTCTCAGCAGGAGAGACCGATGCAGGATGGGTATCATATTAGAATTTGTATCCGAGTAATTGGTATTTGTTACATTCTTATATAAATATTTGGTATCCACCACTCTTTTTTTTTTTTTTTTGGTAAGTACCACCACACTCTTGTTTTAGGCTCTTATAAGTGAAAATTACACCAACAGTCCGGAATGTTTGGCTGAATACATAGTCAAGTCCTAAAATTTAAATTTGTGCAATCAAGTCCTAAGCATTTTTTGTTGTTGAGTGCAATTTAATCCTTCGAGCAAGCTTGAAAATAGATTTGCTAACCTAGATTCCAAAATATGACCTGGCATTTTGTACTATCCTTTTGCATACATGGTTTTGATACAGCACTAATGTAGTGTCACATCATGAAAAATTAAAAATTAAAAAGGGAGGAAAGACCAAAGAAAAAAATTAAGAAAGTCTATTAAAAAAGACAAAAACTAAAGGAAAAATAAAAAATAAAAGTTGTAGAGAGTGGAACTATCGGTGTTAGGATACGAATGTAAGTCGTGTTAGAGAAATCCCACATCAGAGAATTGATGTGGTGTGAAACAGTTAATATATCCTCGTTAACTCATAACTCGTTGGCTTAATCTTTTGAGTTAAGGTGAGTTCAACTGGATATGATAATGGACTCGGACTTAGGTTCTCTCTTGAAGATCTCCCCAAGTGAAGGTATTTGACTTTCATTACGCACTCTCAACAAATGGTATCAGAGCCGATGGTTGATTGATGGCCCACTCTCGATATGTATCGCTGTTTAGTGAATATCTCAACTAGGAATCTAGTGATCACCGTGGTTTTCGAGCAAATGGGCGTTGTGGTGTAATAATGCGGGCCCGATGACAGACTTCATGGTTCAGTCCGAAAAAGAGACTAAGGATGAAATTCGGCATTGGAAATTCAAGTTGAGATAAGTTAATATAGAAAGATAACCAAATTAAGGGAGAGCAAATCTAAAACTGGAACTTACACGTGAGGGGGAGATTGTTAGGATACACGTGTGTATTAAAGAAATCCCATATTGGAGAATTAATATGATGTGGAGCAATTAATACATCCTAATTGGTCTATAACTCATTGGTTTAACATGGGCCCAACTAGATTGTTAATGGATTCGGACTTGGGTTTATTCTTCGAAATCTCCCCAAGTGAAGATATCATACTCTTGTTGTGCATTCCCAATAATGCCCATGAGCAAAGCCTGCACTTTCTTTCCTTTGTCCTTCATCTTCCTATTCATTTTAGTTGGCACGGACCTGTAAATTAACGCATCAAGTGGCATGATTTTTAAGAATGTTATGTTGGATTAACAAGTTTATGGAAAATGAGAGATTTTACCTCTAGTCAGAGATGTAGACGGATTGAAGGGAGTAATCACAAACTGGGCTTGCTCTTCCTTAAAATGTAGCCTTTGACTTTTTATTTCTCCCTTTCTGTTGAGGAAATTAAGAAGATTTACACGTATATAGTCTTTATTTTATCCCCTTTCAAAGAGATATATTTACACTGGAAAAATGGGCAAAGCTAAACACTAATCAAATTATGCACACGCACGGATATATGTAAAAGATATTTTGTATGTTGTTTAGTATTGGTATTGAGTATTTGAGAGCATCCAACCAATTTCATGATTTATATAATCCCACTGCCTAAATCTACTTTCGTACCAACTCCAACAATTTATGTTTGTGTTTTCAGGATGTTTTTTCATGGTCAAAGTCGAAAATGGGATGAGCACGGGTGCTTTCCGACTAGAGAATTTTATGTGCTTGACCGAAAAGGCAGGTTCTTAAAATTTTAAGCTTGTTATAATTATCTTGGTGGTTGAGGCCTGTTGGGTGGACCGCCACACCACATATGCTACGAAAGCAATTAAGAAGTCTCAAAAGTTTCGACCCCATTGCAAAAGTCTATGTACTCTTCTTGTCTCCTTCCTCTATTTTATGTATGCTTCATGCCTCATCGCAATTGAGTTGAATTGTCAGAGAAAGAAAAAGAGGTGTGGAAAAACACGAAAGTTAAAAACTCATGCACGTCTGTCCTTTTGCTTTTCCAGTTTCCTTGCGTTTACACGGGGATTTCATAGGGAGTGAGGGGAAGCTTCATGTGTTCATTACATGGACATGGCTTAAACGGAGCGATCCTATTCCACGCGTTTTCACTTTCCTTACGCTCGTCGGCGTGCAAATTCGTCGATGAGGGTTGTTTGAGAGTTTGGAAACAACGGAACTACCCCCACTTACAATGACCATGACATCAGCAGGGCCTGCACTTCCTTTATTTTTGTCCTTCATCCTCCTATGACATTTTAGTTGGCGCGAACCTATGAAACATTGAATCAGATAGCTTGATTTTATAGAATACTGTGTTGGTTCGATGAGCTTATAGAAAATGAGAGATTTTACCTCCAATTAGAGATGTAGACCAATTAAAGGGAGTAATTACGAGCTGAGCTTGTTACTCTTGAAGATGTAGCCTTTGACTATTTTCTTTCTCCCTTTCTCTTGAAGATTCTAGAATGTTTGCACATATACAGTCATCATTTTATTCCCTTTCAAAAAGATCAGCTTGTACCAAAAAATTGGAGAGAGCTAAATGTAAATCAATATTATATGCACACACAAAGATATATACAAAATATGTTGTATGTTGTTTGGTATTGGAATCACGCATTGAGTATTTGATGTTATCCAACTAATTTCATGATTCATGATATAATCCCACTGCCTAAGTCTACTATCGTGCCACCTCCTTGAATTATGTTTGAGTTTTCAAGATGCCCTTTCTCATGATTAGAGTTGAAAAATGGGACAAGCCACTGGACAATTTTATGTGCTTGACCCAAAAAGCAGGTTGATTTTAATTTTTATGTATTTATTTTAGGAAAAGCAAAGGCAACTTCCGACCCAGTTTCCATAAAGTTGTTTGGCATTTTGAGAAACTTCATGCCTCCCTTCAACTTTTTATCAACTATTGCTTTGCTTCCATAAAATATGCACATGCGAGGGTTTCCTTGTTATTTCTTTTCACCCTTTTCGATTGCATTATTGTCCTTCTCACGTTCACATCAAACTACTCTGCTTGATGATGGATGACACATCAAGCATGCTACTCTATGCATAGAAATTACTAGGTGGATCATATGCATATGCCCTTGATAGCACTTTATTAAAATTTTAAGCTCCTTATAATTTTCTTGGTGGTTTAGGCCTGTAGGTGGACCGTCACATAATTCATGTGCTACGAAACCTGTGTCAATCTTTACTTTTGGCCTATCGAAAAGGATTGAACACACTGCTTCAAGCAAGTATATTTTTTCCCAGACACATGACTACATGTTTAATCATTTTATAGTCTCTAAATTCTTTAAATTAACGAGCCATTTCGAAGATGTCTTTTGCAAGTCAACTTTATGGCGTGAAGCCTCTGCCGATGCACCGTTATGAACTTAAGAGAGCTCGAAATCCACTAGCATTAACCAAGATCTTTGTGGGAATTAACGGGACACCTCGCCTGTGAAAGTACGTACAAGGTGATGACTGTCTTGGGCTATAGGCAGAAGCAAGCAGTTGTGCAGAATATCTTCGTTTATGATTATTTTTTCTGCTACTCGTTAAGAAAAACAATGGAAATTTAACAGAGAGAATGTAGAAACGTAGCACCATACATCTCTTGTAGTTACGGCTCAGAGAATTACTTGAATTTACTGGAGAAGTTTCATGCAATGACAGAATTGTTATAAGCATCGGATTTTCTAAAAGTAATTGTTGATGTCTAATCAAAAATGGATTTTTTTGCATCTACTTTGACAATGAAATTATGTCATGACATCTTAGTCTTTGCTTCTCTGCTTAAATTTTTTTCGTGAAGCCAGCTGAATTGTGTACGTCTGTGCCTCGACAACTTTCAGGTTAAAGCTGGAGCTCAGCGACTCTCTCAATGGTGAGTCCTTTTTTGGGTCCTTGAGATGTAGTCTGATCTCTTTTACGAATAGGAAATTTGATGGCTATTTGATATGCGAACTCTTTTCACATGCTCAAATAATGTGTAAATGAAATATGCGGGCATATGCTGCTGTGAAGTTCACCGACGGGTGCCTGCGTGGGTTGAGGGGCGATGCTGGCATTGTCATGTCGAGTGTGCATTTGTCGTTTCTCAGATTTGGTGCCTTGAAAGAACTTATTGAGATCGAAAATTCTTTATAACTCTCTCAAATTCATATATGGAACCACAATGATTATCTTCAATGTTGTCCCCATTTCTTAGGTGACTGAGCTTCTGTCTGCATTCAAAGTTCGCCTTGTTTGTACTGGGGCCGAGGAGGCTCTTTCCCTTGACAGACAGTGACTGCAAATAGGCGGAAGCTCGTTTTTGGCACTAGGCTTGAAGTTCAAGGGATTTTTTTTTTCAAGTGCAGCTTTTTGTGGCCTTGTCCAGTCTTTAAGAGTCTCTAATGAGCGAAGATAGCCATTCTACAGGCTCTTCTTGGGTGGTGGGCAGAGGGAGTAGAAATTTTCAGTGGAACATAGAAAAGCACTATTGAGAATATCCAATGGGAGATGCCTCTCCACTGATCCCCATAATCACCAGCAGCAATTTAGTGTTTGTCCCACCAGCGTAAGAACGTGTCTGGTTTGTTTGTTTTTTGTTTTTTGTTTTTTTTTTTTTTTTTTTTTTTTACCAGTGGAAGTTCAAGAAAAATTTGTTCCGACAATGAAAGTTTTGTTCTCTTTTCATATTTGGGCATCAGCAACAACTTCAAATCACACCCCAAAAGAGGACAACAAAGATATATAAATATAAGGTATAAGTGTACTGAAAGTTCTAAAACTTGTCAAGAAAGTAAATATGAATTTTAAAACTTTTAAAAATTACAATTAAGTTTTAAAACTTGTTATGAAAATGTATTCAAATCTTAAAACTTTCAAAAAGTGTAATTGAGTTATAAAACCTGTCACGAAAGTGCAATTAAGTCTTAAAACTTTTGAAAAGTATAATCCAATTGAAGGACTTGATTAAATTATTTTGACAAGTTTAAGATTTGATTATACTTTTGAAAGTTTAAGGACTCAATTCAACTTTTATGATAAGTTTGAAGATTTAATTATACTTTCAAAAAAATTAGAATTCAATTATATTTTCGTGATAAGTTTTAAGATTTTTAATGTAATTATCCTAAAAATAATGCTAAAAGAGTACACCTCTCCTGTCTTGTAAGGTCTGTTCTTGGGAACCGGATCCACACCCTAAAAATGTCTTGAACCTCAAGCACTTTCTACCTTCTTGTTCTCACTCTCAGATCTGGGCTCTCTTTCTTTTCTCCGGCAGCGCCCTTCGACCTTTCTCTCTCTCTCGATCTCGACTCAGTCGCTGTTTCATCTCGGTCGGCCGTCCGTCAATCAGCGCACTAGGTACTCTATATGGGTTTCATTTTCGATTTCTTGGTCGAATGTTATCGCCAATTGATGGCTGTGATTCAATGACCAACCTAACCCACCACCTGTTTTACTTTTCTCTTCTGTTTTTGTTTCTAAATTGCGCTCGATTGATGTCTCGCCTCCAGCAAGCCAACTGATAATTTTCGTTCAGCTCAATTCTGACTCAAGTCTCGATTGCTTCGTGCGATGGCAACATCCACTGACACTTCAAGAATGGAGTTCGAGGTGTTCCTGAGTTTCAGGGGACTGGATACTCGGGACAACTTTACTAGTTGCCTCTATCATAACATGGTTGAGAAAGGAATCCGTGTCTTTAGAGACAACGAAGAGCTCCAAGTCGGTCAGAAGATTGGTGAGAACCTTTTGCGAGCCCTTGACAACACTCAAATTTATATCCCCATTTTCTCTAAGGGCTTCGCTTCCAGTGTGTGGTGCCTCCGTGAGGTTGCACATATGGTAGAATGTACTTTAAAGTCGAACGGGAAGAAGGAGATCCTCCCACTTTTCTTCGATGTGAAACCGGATGATGTCAAGCTTAGAACGGATTTGTACAGTAATGCTCTGTCTGAGCATGAGAAGAAGTATGGCCCTGATGAGGTGACGCTGTGGAAAGCTGCTCTTCGTGAGGTTGCAACTAGAGCAGGTTGGGAGCGGAAAGGGAAGAGTAAGTTTCCACAATTTATTCTAGCTATTAATTTTAATGTAATCTGAAAGGGACGCATTTTTTTTTTTTTTTTGGTAAAGATGAAAGGGACGCATTTTTTCCTATAGATTTGAAAATATCTTATATTCAATTTATCTTCTAGTCTGACCAAAAAAAAAATTATCTTCTAGTAACTATAATTTCTCCCTATAATTGATACGATAGTTGAAAAATTTTAATGCGAATGTGGAAATCATTGTCAAGTTACAGTTAAATGCCAAGTTAGCATCCTGTTCGGTTGTCAAAAACCTAAAAAAAAATAAAATTAAATAGCGAAATAAAAATCTTTCAACATTTTAGAAAAAGAGGTAAAGTAGAAACAACAAAAAGCCAGATATCAACGCTTATTCAGGGTTGATCAAACAGACTGATTTTGTCCTACAAGCATACGAACTAATTATATGTTTGATAACCGACCAAAAAAAAATTATATGTTTGATCAGTCTAAAATATTGCCTGCGCATTAAAAGTAACTATAACTTATTTGATGAATGTCAGTTTTCAACAAAGAACGATTTATCAATTTTACGTAGATAAGCAAGCACCCGGATCCGGTCACTTCTTCTCTACTATCACTAAAGGACCTATATAGACTGCTAGCGTTTCAACGGTGCTTTTTACAAAAAAGAACAAAGAAAAAAAAATGCAAAACATTTGCATCATATTTAGTCGCAGTAATAGTGTTATTACATTACGTGTTTTATAATTCCAATTTTAGAAGTATTTTGGAAATTCTGATAATATTGCTCCTCTATAACATGTTATTCATGAAACCAAACAGCCTGGAAGATTTACAGTTACAAACCAAATAGCGTAATAGTGATTAAAGCCTTGTTAAATCTCAAGATAATAACTAGTACATAGATGGGTACTAGAAGTAGCAATCTTGCATCACGCCCTCACTTTCTTCATAACAAATCTGAAAATGGGGGAAGTTTATTGACAACGTCTTAAGACATTTTTATCTACGTATCTCGCTGAGATGTGAACAGTCATGGCCAGATTAACGGTATATCTCGATGGTGTCTCCCAGATCTCAATGACATTGAGAGAGAGAGAGAGAGAGAGAGAGAGAGAGAGAGAGAGAGAGAGGTGACTTGGAGACACGGCCTAAAGTGAACTTTCTATGCCACTATATATGTATGCATGTATGTATGTATTCTATAACATGAATTAATTGATGCTGATATTGAATCTTTAACGAGCTAGAGGCCAAGTTACTAAAGTTTTTATTTTTCATTTATTTAGTCTATGAATATGTAGTAGGACAAAATAGTCATAAAAATATTTTAGATTCCTATTCATTCTTTTCCCTTCTTCCATCAAACATGAAATGACCTAATTTCCTCTATTTCCATTCTTTTCTTTCTAAGCATACAAACAACGTTACCATCCAATTATTCCTTTATTTTGTTAACTCTCTGCGGTCAGTATCCATCCTATTTCCCCTTCCTCTTAAATCACTGCATTGAATCTGAGTGTTAGCGTTTAAATCCAACCAATGGGTGTCTGGGCAGCAGCCGCAGCAGCTAATTTGAGCACTTTATGTTTTTAGATAATTATCAATGTAACTTGACATTGTTTCTTTCTAATGGGTTAAAATTTGTTATTTGAATAACTGCCACCGTTTGTAAACCTGTTGTAACATATTTAGCTTATCTTATTTAAATTGTACATGCTTGATAGTTAGGAATAGTACATTGTTAACATTTTCTTAATCTAAAATGTCCGGCAGATACGGGGAGTTTATAAAATTGATCATTCGAGAAGTTCTGCTTAAGCTGAAGGTGAAGAGCAGAGATCTTCCCTACCATCTAGTTGAAGTGGATGATCAAAAAGATATAGAAAAATTGTTGGATGTTGACTCTAAAGGCGTACGTTTCGTTATTATCCATGGGACAGGTGGAATTGGTAAATCAACTCTTGCTAAGATTATCTTCAACCGATTCTTGCCTAAATTCAATTACTCAAGTTTCCTTGAAGTTGTCCAACATCAAGATCTTTTACAACTGCAAAAGCAACTCTTATGCGACACACTGGGCTTGACCTCTGCTGACGGAATCCATAACACCCATGATGGGATCCATCGCATCAGAAATGGACTCTGTAACAAGAAAGTTTTGGTTGTTGTCGATAATGTGGATGACAAGAGACAACTTGAGAGCCTCGCAGGTAGCTGCGATTGGTTTGGTTCCAGAAGTAGGATCATGGTCACAGTAAGGGACATACGTGTAGTAATAAATGAGGACAAACAAATGCGACCAAGCAATTACTTGGCCCACTCAGTAAATGAGATGCCTTTGTATCGAGCAATTCAGCTTTTCAGTAAACATGCATTTAAAAGTGATACTCCTCCTGAGAATTGCTACGATTTCTCAGAAGAAGTTGTTTTAAGCGTAGGAAGGCTTCCTTTGACTCTAGAAGTCGTGGGTTCTCTTTTTGCCGGAATGAACAGATCAAAGTGGGACGAGACATTGGAGGACTTAAAGCAAGGCCCGCCTAATAATGTCCAAGAATCACTGATGATAAGCATCAACAAATTGAACACCATAGAAAAAGCTATATTCCTAGACATAGCATGTTTTTGCATTGGGGAGGATAAGACTTATGTGGACTACATGTGGCGTAGTAGCAACTATTCTCCACGCAATGCGATTGATGTTCTTCTCCTCATGTCGTTGATAAAGATTGATGCATACAATTGTTTTTTGATGCATGATGAAGTTCGAGATCTTGGAAGGTACATCGTCAAGGAGGAGAATTTTGAAGATGCTGGAAAGCGCTGTTGGATGTGGATTGATGAAAATACTCTAGACATATTGAGAAGTGACAAGGTGAGAGTTATTTAAGAGTAGAAGATATGGTCAATACAGCAAAATCTCTGGTTGTGTTCCTTAAGTTGAGAATGTCGATTGATGGCCTGCTTCGTTTTCTAACTTATAGGGAAATAAAAAGCAACTCTATATAAACAATAAAAGTGCATGTTTTCATGCCTTACTCATGTGAAACAAGAAGAAAGTGCACGCTCCAATTGATTAGTTGGAATTCTTCATTTCTTATTTCAGTGAGAATGAAAATGGATTCTTTGCTTCCCTGAAAAGGTGTTTAGTATGTGAAAAGACAGATGAATCAACACCAAATATACATTTCGAACATGATTGGTTTGTCTTATTTTCAAGTTGAGAAGAACACTAATTATCTTGTGTTGACACCTAAATTTTGGCGATCCGGTCATTTATTTATTGCATAGAAAATTAAGGATTAATTTTATCCTTGAAAAAATATTAATTGCATAACATATAATTTTAGGTGCATTCATTTTTTTATTGCAGTCACATTGGGTCGACGATGGTGGATGGACTCGAACGAACGGTTTTAAGCTTGATAGATATGAAGGCATTTCTTTATTTTAAACAAGAAATGGATATCTTCGTCAAATATTTGGAGGAAAATTCACAATCGGAACAAGACCAAAAGAAATATCGTGTCAATATTCATTCAAGAGCATAAAAAGGAAAATTTGACCAATGAAAATGAATAAAAAGAAAGGATGATATGGTAGTCGACGTTTTATATATTCATGTAATGTATCAAGCGTACACGGCGTGGTATATTCTTCGTTCGAAAACTTGAAAGTCGCAGATTTTGAGCGCACCCGAGAGGGGAAAGAAAAACAAAAGTGAAGATTTTATAATATTTTATCACATTTTCTTTCCTTGGTGGGGGCTTCGTGCATGCATATAAAAGGAGGCCACACATATTGAAAATGGAGGGCAGCCACAATTGAGAGCATTGAAGAGAGAGCATCACGCCCCCTTGAAGAAATCGTGGTGGCCGGCAAATTGATAATTTCAGAGAGAACACACGAGAGAAGAGAGAGATCTTGGAGAGGAGAGCCTCGGTCAAGTCCTCTATACCAGTGCCGGTCGACACTTGCAATTCTCTGATCCTGCCGCTTGCACAACCGCAAGAGAGCAGCCGCGACATCGACGCATCCATGGCCACATTGAAGGGGGGGCTCGCTTCTTTCTGATACCAGATACTCTACACGCTAAAAGAATAAACGTAGCACCGAGCGTGAGTCAAGACGCCACCGTGAAGCTGCCACTTTTTCCCAGCGACGGTGCTCTGTTCCTGCCTTGCACGGAGCGACACCCACGAGTTGCTTCCTCGCACCGATCTACATCACTCCTTCTAGCCGCAATCACCATAACGAATTGCTGCCCAGTGCCCTCCATCATGATGACATAAAGCACCATCGAGACTTACAGCGTCCTCACCGAACCAAGTTAGATAAATATTCTGTTTTGCAGGTTTTTGAGCAGAACCAGGAGATATGGAGAACTGGGAACAAAGGACATACTCGTTCAACTGGAAAGGTTGAGTCCACGCGGTCAAACCATCCACCCACCATAGCATTAAACACAGACTCAAGTCCTGCAAGTGATGATCTACGACCAAAGCATTCAGCAGCACGTTTCCACCAAACTTGCAAATCTGTCTTCACATCCAACAGATTGGGCGAAGCAGCTAGGACCAAGTCCGGCTCAACCCGATACACACCTCGACGTCAACCGCTTTGATGATTCTCTGAACAACTCAACTGACACCAAATTCTTCAATGGGCACAAGAGGGCGTTCCCAATACAAAAAGAGGCGGTGAAGTTTGTCCTGTTTTGCCCAAGCTTTTTAAAAGGCGAAGCTTGATAGCAAAGTGAAAAGAAGCTGAAGTTCTCAAACAGAATACCAAATACTCGGTCTTATGGAACGCGTCCGACGATTACCGAGCAACCATGCATGCCACTGATCGCGGTCTTCCTCACCATGATTTCTGTGACTCATCATCCATCTGAATTCGGAAACGTCATCCGTGTGACATCGTGAATTAGGTAAGACTCTCCATCAATTTGATTTTCATATATGTCGCTACCTAATTCGTAATATCGCAATATTTCTTTGAATGTTTGATCGATATTGCCCTATCTAAGAGATCTCTTGATCTCTCGAATTAGGAAATTTTCCTAATTTCACAACGTGCATACGATTGATGGTCCGATTTCACGCTCGAAATACGACTCGCAATCGCACGGAAAATCGCCAATCCGATCTCATGCTCGAGATACGATTCGCGACTTCATTTGAAATTGGCCAATCCGATCTCATGCGCGAGATACGATACGTCAATTTATTTCCCAAAATTAAATGGACATGGATGATATCTTGCTTGATTTGGCGCCGTGCTGTTTTTGATGCCTTTATTTGTTCGCTCCCGTAAAAGGAAAAAAAAAAAAAAAAACATTTGAGTTAGATTAGGTTCATGTTAGAATTACTTATTTTAGGATGTTTATTTATTTCGACTTCCTTAAATAAAAATCCAAAAAAAAGATGCATTCATTTAAGATGTTAGTTTTATATTAGGATAGATTGCATGCTTATTAAGAAAATTAAAAAAATCATGTGCACGTCATATAGCGTTAGGGTCACGAAATGCACGTCATTTAGTGATTGTTGCTAGGTTCATTTAATTAGAAATTGCCCGTCATTAGAATTAAGTCATTAGGTTAATTTAGATTGCACATTTAATCATTGCATTTCTTTAGAAATTATTTTACTCATGTCATACAACTTAGGTCATATTGCCATGTCATATCATCTTAGATTAGTAGCATGCATTGCATGATTATCATTAAATAAGTGAAAACAAAAAGAGAAATTGTGTGTTAATTAGAAATCATATTTAGGATTGTTGATGTGAATTCTAAACTAACAACGCAGATGCTTTCGTTGCTACGAGGTAAGTCCTGCAATTTATTCATTGCTTTCTTGGATGTTAAATTGGTGGTTTGCGCACCCGCATGATCGCCTCACATGTTAGGAGAATAATTTTAAAATCAATTCAAGCTGCCTGCCAAACATTTTTCGAAATAAAAGAGAAAGGTACCGAAAGGGCGTTAGAGAAATCTAGCGTAACCAAGTCCCCGAACTCATAAATCTCTGGTTCGTAGGAGTAAAGTAAATCTCCGTTACTTTGCTTGGGTTTCTAATCGACCCACCAAAAATAGATTAGTGGCGACTCCTAGATATTAATCATTTGCATGTTTAAAAATTTAGACTAAGTCGCGAATTGGTATGGGCTTGGGAGAGCCCGAGTTAAGTCTAGGCTTAACAATCCATTAGCCAAACCCTAGGTGGTTCACCCCGAAAAATTGGTCGCGATGCCTTGGCGACTCCACCGGGGACTTGAGTTAAAACTCTTAGTGGACTTAGGCCAATTTTTCTTTTCTTTTGAAAAATGTTTTTGTTTGGCAGCGAGGATCCTGTAGTACGCCCTAACATTTAAGGTGTTAAATGTTCTTGCAGGATGGGAGGTATAAGGGGAAGTGTTTGCTGACCTTTGTTTTGCAGGGAGATGTAGGAATGTATGGTTTATTTTCATACACGAAGTGTTGCTTGATATAAACTGTTGTGCATGCCTTGCATTTGCACTACACTATTGCACACACAACCCGCCGGACTCCGGGCCGCATTAGGATCATCTAGGATGGTATTGAGATGTTTGCCACTCCGACCGCATGCTCGCGGTGAGTCGCCCATCTCAATCCCAGTTTCTTTCATGGTGTCAAGAGTACCCACCTCGGTCCGCATGCTCGCGACCCGGTTGGCTCTTTGACCAAGCCGGAGTCATGAGGACCCGACATAGTCCACAAGCTCGTGGCTAGTCCGATCATCCTTGTGGCTCCACCTTGATAAGCCTTATAGAGTAGAAATCGAGCCACTTATCATGCGCATGTCTATATGATTGCCATTAATTTTCCTTGGTGAAGTAAGTCTTATATCCCTATACTATGCAATTTACTTTTGGTCCATCCATGACAATCTAGGTTAGTCGTTTGATCTAATTCATTTGTCAATTAGAAATGAAATGAGGAAATTGCTATGCAATGAATCATTTGCCAAAAAAACTTTGGAGAATTTGTTTTCAATTCATGTATAGGTAACTTAGTCTTGCTAGGGCGTCTATCTTTATTTTCCTAGTCCATTTTTAGAAAATGCCCTTCTTGTATGAACTTTTCATGAATAAGTGAAAAAAAATCGCAAAAATCAATTAGATTATTGTCATGGATTGACTTTCCATTTACACCTCATGCTTACATGTTCCCGTTTATTTCCTTTAGGTGATTATGGAGCGATCTCGCTCACCCATCCGTACATGGTCCAAAGCTAAAATGGCGGATCGAAACGATGTGCTAGACCGTATCATTAACAATATGAACAAGCGAATTGCACATCGCCAAAGTCAAGTCGATGAATTGTCTGCTACTGTGGCTTTTCTCATCAAGCAAAAGGGTTGTGATGACATAGGTACTCTATCTTCAATGAGAAACTGCAACTCAAAAAAGAGAGCCAAAAGAACTTTTGAATTGTCTCATTTTCTGAGGTAGCTGAATTTGATGCCACCATGAAGAGACTAGTGACTTATCTAGAAGGAAGAATCTCTAACCTGGAGGGTTCGCATCGCAAGATCAAGGAGGGTGAAGAACTCAAGCGCACATGATTCATGGTCTTAAGTAGATCGCTTTCCTTATTTAATTAGGGGCATGTTCAGTTGCACATTCCCCCACGCGGGAATTTTTATTGCATTTTAGGAATTGTTTTTGCTTTCGAGAAATTGTTTTTGACTTCTTCTCTTTTTAGGGGTTAGGAATCATATTTTCCATTCCAATAATGTAATTCATTTGATTCTATTCAATAAAATTACAATTTTATTTCAAATTTTGAGGGCATGACGGGTACTCCAAACCAGCCCGGTGACGATATCCAACAATGAAAAGAAAATATCATCCAAGGAGAATTCTGAGGACTGGGCTTCTTCATGCTTCCTCATCCAAAAAGAATTTTAAAAAAATCATTTTTCAAGCCATTTCCAAAAGCATGCATTAGATTAACCCTGTTTAATTTTCTGACTCATTCACTTCATGTTTGAGCATTACTTTCTTGACCTGATAAGAAAGCATTTGAGAAAGGCACATCAGGCTGTAGTCGGTTCAACTCTTACTCAACAAGTTTCTAAAGAGTTAATGTTGGTCACATCTCAACACTACTTGAAATATCCATCTTGAGGAGCCAAACAAAGTGTGTTCCATTTCTGTGCTTGACGGAATTTTCATTCTCGCCCATTAAATGAGGCGCAAGTTAAAAGAAGATCATCCATCTTTGATGAAAGAGGTACATCTCGTCTTTGAACATAAATAATTTTGGGAGATGACGCTTTGTTCTTTTCCTTGCAGATGACGAATTGGGGGCACTACAGATTCTAGTAGTGACATGACTGAGACAAAATCTCGATCCGAGCCAAAATGGTTGTGCAATTTGAATTTACTTTGATGTTGCATAGTATCCTATTCATGCACGTTGTTTTGTGCGGGGGCAAAAGCAAGATTTCATCAAATCAAAGATCGGATTTTCATCCTTGATTGATCAATTTGTATGTTTGTTCCCTTTTGATAGGGGCAATCCAAGGACACCCATTGCTAAGACAGTCCCTTCGTGGGACATTTCATTAAATGAATGCTTGCAATCATGTTTTCATACTTATGAGAGAATTTTTTAGTATGGTAAACTGTTTGAAGCCACAAACGCTTTTTATGCTTAAAGTTGCTGAACTCTTTTGAAAAGAAAATTTTCATATTGATTTAGCTCACCAATTTCATGTGGAGATTTGTCAAGATAGACAATTTAATGGAGTGACATCACTGCTTAAGAATGCTGAATGAGACGTGTCGTATGATGAAAGGCAAGTCTTATCCTATACACAAACCCCTACTTATACACTTGTGAGATGAGTGTAGGAAGTTCCATATCTATAAGGTAAAAGAGTTCTCTCGCAAAATGTACGATGACCGAAATGATGAGGGCAGTTCATTTCTCTATCCCAAACACTACGGGTGATACATTGCTTAACCCCTTTTGAGCCCCATACACTTGTGGAGATTCTTTTCAAATTACCCTGTCAAGAGCCACCCCACATCGGGGCAAATTGGAGGTAAGATGGTACCATAAGGTGAAGAAAATGGATTGAAATTTTCTTGCTCTCACTTGCATCAATCTTCTTGTCATGCTATTACATTGAATTCATGTGGTAATTTAAGTGCCTTAGAATGATGAAGAGCAGTTCTTTCTCTATCGTACACACTTTTATCCATTGCATAGCCCATTTGAGCCTATGAATTCATTTCACATTAAACCTAGTTGGTGATCATCCTCACACCGGGGCAAGGCAAAAGGCGGATGAAGACCCTTGAAAGTTCGAGTGTCATTATTTTACGCATGCATAGAAATCAAAATAGAACTAAGGGGCATGAAAAAGCAGTGTGCCGGGTAAAAGCAAGGCCAATGCCCATGAAAAAAAAAAGGTGAAAAAAAAAAAAAAAGAAGAATAAGAACTTGGGGCATGAAAAGCGGTGTGCCGGTAAAAGCAAGGCCAATGCCCATAGATGAAAAAAGAGAGTCAAGATAAGGTGACTGTCAATTGCAAGAATTGAATCGATGAAGCAATACTCAAAGAACTCAAAAGTTGAGTTTTTACAATCAATGGGGCATTTCATGAAGACAATCCCCAATACTGAAAAAGAAAACTGGTGGCAATGCCAAGATGATCACCAACTCTCACCATTCACACACATTTTGAGCCTAATGATCCTTTCATTTCTCAACCCATGAACCCAGCCTACGTTACGTCCCTCACAAAGTCTCTTCAGATTATGGCACTTAAATTAACGTAGGAGTTCATATGTTTATAAGCATCGCTCGAAGAAGTGCGAGCAAGATTATTTCTTTCTCATTTTGCGGGGTTCTTGACTTGTAAACCCGGAGATAATTATAGAATTGTTCTTTTAATTGCCTTGACTCGAAGAGTCCCTTTGTTAAGCCATTGACCAAGCCCACATTATGGTCCCTATTAAAGACCTCTCAGATTGGTAAGATTGTACCGCTTGCGAGAATACTTGGATCCTTGTTGATATGATGATGAGATTGGGTGATTCTCACAAAATAGCTATTCTAAACGAGAGTGAGTGAAAGTCCTTTTTAACTAAAAGTCTCTCATTTAGCATTTTTAAGAAATCCATGTCGTTGTCTTGAACGACAATTCTCTCCAGTGGAAATTTGGGTGATGCAAAGGTCATTATGCATGAACCCCGATTGAGTTGATAAAAATCTCACTGAATTTTGAAATGTGCATTCTAGAGTAGCTTAGATTCTCTATCTCTTTGATGAATGCATATCAGTTTTTGCTCTAAACTATGTCTGACAGGTAATTCAAGTTCCTTTCAGAATGTTTCATGATATTAGAAGCCTCCACCATCTCTAAATTTCAAAAGTCATATCCCTAGGAATCAGAGATATCACCAGGTAAGTATATCTCTATCCATACCTTGAATATTTGTCATTGCACAGGTATTCCCTTTTAAGCATACCGACACTCAATTGAGTTGTCCCCCCAAAGATTTTTCCTCCAGATTCAATCGATTAAGGCGAGAAGAATGGTTCGGGTCTGGTTAGATGATTTCGTCGCAAGGTTGGGCGACCGAAGAATGGTTCGGGTCCTAGCCAAGCAAAACCTCGGTCTAGGCGGCCGTAGAATGGTAATGGGTCCTAGACAACATTTATTGCTCTAACAGCGACCGTAGAATGGTACGGGTCTGGAAAAGCAATTTCTTCATTCAGCAGTAGAATGGTACGGGTCTGGAAAAATAATTTTCTTCGTTGAGGCGACCAGTAGAATGGTACGGGTCCTTGACAACACATATTCCTTATTCAGCGACCGTAGAATGGTACGGGTCCTGGAAAATGAATCCCGTTTAGGCGACCGTAGAATGGTACGGGTCCTAGACAAAACCTTTCGCTGTACTAGGCGACCGTAGAATGGTACGGGTCGGGAAAGCAGTTCCTTACAAAACATTTCTGCCCAGCATTGGGCGACCGTAGAATGGTACGGGTCTGGGAAAGCAGTTCCTTACAAAACATTTCTGCCATACTTGGGCGACCGTAGAATGGTACGGGTCCCGGGAAAGCGGTTCCTTCACAAAGTCATGTTACTATTCTAGGCGACCGTAGAATGGTGCAGGTCCTGGACATGTAACACCCACTACCTTGAATTACTCTACCATCCTTAAAGGTAAGTTATTCCGGTAGGTTCATCTATCATTTGCATTAGCATTTACATGCATCATATAAATTGCATTAAAAAATGGAATTCATGTTCCAACAAAAAATCATTCATTGCATATGCATGACCAAAATTTAGGTCTCAATTTGTCTTTGAAGGTAACCTCTACGAGCTCACCTTCAAAGAGGGGCAGCTGTTGACACCTAAATTTTGGCGATCCGGTCATTTATTTATTGCATAGAAAATTAAGGATTAATTTTATCCTTGAAAAATATTAATTGCATAACATATAATTTTAGGTGCATTCATTTTTTATTGCAGTCACATTGGGTCGACGATGGTGGATGGACTCGAACGAACGGTTTTAAGCTTGATAGATATGAAGGCATTTCTTTATTTTAAACAAGAAATGGATATCTTCGTCAAATATTTGGAGGAAAATTCACAATCGGAACAAGACCAAAAGAAATATCGTGTCAATATTCATTCAAGAGCATAAAAGGAAAATTTGACCAATGAAAATGAATAAAAAGAAAGGATGATATGGTAGTCGACGTTTTATATATTCATGTAATGTATCAAGCGTACACGGCGTGGTATATTCTTCGTTCGAAAACTTGAAAGTCGCAGATTTTGAGCGCACCCGAGAGGGGAAAGAAAAACAAAAGTGAAGATTTTATAATATTTTATCACATTTTCTTTCCTTGGTGGGGGGCTTCGTGCATGCATATAAAAGGAGGCCACACATATTGAAAATGGAGGGCAGCCACAATTGAGAGCATTGAAGAGAGAGCATCACGCCCCCTTGAAGAAATCGTGGTGGCCGGCAAATTGATAATTTCAGAGAGAACACACGAGAGAAGAGAGAGATCTTGGAGAGGAGAGCCTCGGTCAAGTCCTCTATACCGGTGCCGGTCGACACTTGCAATTCTCGATCCCGCCGCTTGCACAACCGCAAGAGAGCAGCCGCGACATCGACGCATCCATGGCCACATTGAAGGGGGCTCGCTTCTTTCGATACCAGATACTCTACACGCTAAAAGAATAAACGTAGCACCGAGCGTGAGTCAAGACGCCACCGTGAAGCTGCCACTTTTTCCCAGCGACGGTGCTCTGTTCCTGCCTTGCACGGAGCGACACCCACGAGTTGCTTCCGCACCGATCTACATCACTCCTTCTAGCCGCAATCACCATAACGAATTGCTGCCCGGTGCCCTCCATCATGATGACATAAAGCACCATCGAGACTTACAGCGTCCTCACCGAACCAAGTTAGATAAATATTCTGTTTTGCAGGTTTTTGAGCGAGAACCAGGAGATATGGAGAACTGGGAACAAAGGACATACTCGTTCAACTGGAAAGGTTGAGTCCACGCGGTCAAACCATCCACCCACCATAGCATTAAACACAGACTCAAGTCCTGCAAGTGATGATCTACGACCAAAGCATTCAGCAGCACGTTTCCACCAAACTTGCAAATCTGTCTTCACATCCAACAGATTGGGCGAAGCAGCTAGGACCAAGTCCGGCTCAACCCGATACACACCTCGACGTCAACCGCTTTGATGATTCTCTGAACAACTCAAGCGACACCAAATTCTTCAATGGGCACAAGAGGGCGTTCCCAATACAAAAGAGGCGGTGAAGTTTGTCCTGTTTTGCCCAAGCTTTTTTAAAAAGGCGAAGCTTGATAGCAAAGTGAAAAGAAGCTGAAGTTCTCAAACAGAATACCAAATACTCGGTCTTATGGAACGCGTCCGACGATTACCGAGCAACCATGCATGCCACTGATCGCCGGTCTTCCTCACCATGATTTCTGTGACTCATCATCCATCTGAATTCGGAAACGTCATCCGTGTGACATCGTGAATTAGGTAAGACTCTCCATCAATTTGATTTTCATATATGTCGCTACCTAATTCGTAATATCGCAATATTTCTTTGAATGTTTGATCGATATTGCCCTATCTAAGAGATCTCTTGATCTCTCGAATTAGGAAATTTTCCTAATTTCACAACGTGCATACGATTGATGGTCCGATTTCACGCTCGAAATACGACTCGCAATCGCACGGAAAAATCGCCAATCCGATCTCATGCTCGAGATACGATTCGCGACTTCATTTGAAATTGGCCAATCCGATCTCATGCGCGAGATACGATACGTCAATTTATTTCCCAAAATTAAATGGACATGGATGATATCTTGCTTGATTTGGCGCCGTGCTGTTTTTGATGCCTTTATTTGTTCGCTCCCGTAAAAGGAAAAAAAAAAAAACATTTGAGTTAGATTAGGTTCATGTTAGAATTACTTATTTTAGGATGTTTATTTATTTCGACTTCCTTAAATAAAAATCCAAAAAGATGCATTCATTTAAGATGTTAGTTTTATATTAGGATAGATTGCATGCTTATTAAGAAAATTAAAAAAATCATGTGCACGTCATATAGCGTTAGGGTCACGAAATGCACGTCATTTAGTGATTGTTGCTAGGTTCATTTAATTAGAAATTGCCCGTCATTAGAATTAAGTCATTAGGTTAATTTAGATTGCACATTTAATCATTGCATTTCTTTAGAAATTATTTTACTCATGTCATACAACTTAGGTCATATTGCCATGTCATATCATCTTAGATTAGTAGCATGCATTGCATGATTATCATTAAATAAGTGAAAACAAAAAGAGAAATTGTGTGTTAATTAGAAATCATATTTAGGATTGTTGATGTGAATTCTAAACTAATAACACAAATGCTTTCGTTGCTACGAGGTAAGTCCTGCAATTTATTCATTGCTTCCTTGGATGTTAAATTGGTGGTTTGCGCACCCGCATGATCGCCTCACATGTTAGGGAAATAATTTTAAAATCAATTCAAGCTGCCTGCCAAACATTTTTTGAAATAAAAAAGAAAAGGTACCGAAAGGGCGTTAGAGAAATCTAGCGTAACCAAGTCCCCGAACTCATAAATCTCTGGTTCGTAGGAGTAAAGTAAATCTCCCGTTACTTTGCTTGGGTTTCTAATCGACCCACCAAAAATAGATTAGTGGCGACTCCTAGATATTAATCATTTGCAT
Organism: Eucalyptus grandis; assembly: GCF_016545825.1. Lineage (NCBI taxonomy): Eukaryota > Viridiplantae > Streptophyta > Magnoliopsida > Myrtales > Myrtaceae > Eucalyptus > Eucalyptus grandis. Next base: position 31,835,555 of record NC_052619.1, read on the forward strand.
GTTTAAAAATTTAGACTAAGTCGCGAATTGGTATGGGCTTGGGAGAGCCCGAGTTAAGTCTAGGCTTAACAATCCATTAGCCAAACCCTAGGTGGTTCACCCCCCGAAAAATTGGTCGCGACATCTTGTTACTACACGCCTTTGATTTAATTAGTTTGGGGTCAAAGAAAAACTACCGATAATGTTGACTACTTTGCATTAGTTTTTTGCTTCCTATGTTGCATTCTCATCTTTGTTCCTTGCTACTACTGGCAGGAAAAAGGAGCTGTACGCGCTCTCAGTTTTGGTATTAGTCATAACTTAACATCTAAAGAAATAGCATATTTGCCAAAACTGAGTTTCCTTGGAGGGCAAGGATTTAATTTCGTAGGCGACTTCAAAAATGTCCGTCCTAATTTGAGATGGCTTTCTTGGCATAATTGCCCGCGGGATTTTTCAGCTATGAATCTTTACCTAGAGAAATTGGTTGTGCTCGATCTTTCGAGGAGTGACATCACCTATGACTGGGGTGGATGGAGGCAAATCAAGGTACCAACACACCTAACTCATGTTCGCTCCAAATTGTATCAATTGATCTTCATTGTCTCAATACTTTTTGCCAGCATGTAATATGCCTTGTTTTTCCACTGCAGATGGTTCAAAAGTTGAAAGTTCTAAATTTGATGGACTGCTATCGTTTAACCAAAACACCCGATTTTTCAGAGTTTGGCAATTTGGAGAAATTGATTCTAAAAGGGTGTGAGAATATCTTGCAGCTTTCAGAATCTATCGGAGAGCTAGAATCATTGGTGGAGTTGGATTTAAACTCCTCGGGGATCTCCGTTCTCCCTTATTCTATTGGAAAGTTAAAGAATCTCAATCATTTGTTTTTATCTCATTGCAAGAATATGCTGCAGCTTCCGGAATCTATTGGAGAGCTAAAATCATTAGTGGAGTTGAATTTAAACTATTCGAGAATTTCCGTTCTCCCTTATTCCATTGGAAAGTTAAAGAATCTCAACTTTGTTTGTTTTTATCTTATTGCAAGAATGTGCTGCAGCTTCCGAGAATCTATTGGGGAGCTAAAATCATTGGTGGAGTTGGATTTAAAATTCTCAGAGATTTCCGTTCTCCCTTATTCCATTGGAAAGTTAAAGAATCTCAACTGTTTGCTTTTATCTAATTGCAAGAATATGCTGCAGCTTCCAGAATCTATCGGAGAGCTGGAATTATTGGTGAAGTTGATTTAAATTCCTCGGAGATCTCCGTTCTCCCTTATTCCATTGGAAAGTTAAAGAATCTCAACTATTTACTTTTATCTTATTGCAAGAATATGCTGCAGCTTCCGGAATCTATTGGAGAGCTAAAATCATTAGTGGAGTTGAATTTAAACTATTCGAGAATTTCCGTTCTCCCTTATTCCATTGGAAAGTTAAAGAATCTCAACTGTTTGTTTTTATCTTATTGCAAGAATATGCTGCAGCTTCCAGAATCTATTGGGGAGCTAGAATCATTGGTGGAGTTGGATTTAAAATTCTCAGCGATTTCCATTCTCCCTTATTCCATTGGAAAGTTAAAGAATCTCAACCGTTTGTTTTTAACTTATTGCGAGAATATGCTGCAACTTCCGGAATCTATCGGGGAGCTAGAATCATTAATAAATTTGGATTTACATTTCTCGGGGATCTCTGTTCTCCCGTATTCTATTGGAAAGTTAAAGAATCTTAACTTTTTAATTTTATCTAGCTGCAAGAACATGCTGCAGCTTCCGGAATCTATCGGAGAGTTAGAATCATTGGTGAAGTTGGATTTAAATTATTCGGGGATCTCCGTTCTCCCTTATTCCATTGGAAAGTTAAAGAGTCTCAACAATTTACTTTTATCTTATTGCAAGAATATGTTGCAGCTTCCGGAATCTATCGGGGAGCTAAAATCATTAGTGAAATTGGATTTAACATCCTCAATGATCTCCTTTCTCCCTAATTCCATTGGAAGGTTAAAGAATTTAGAGTATTTACATTTATTTGAATGCGATAAAAATTATGAACTTCCAGATACTATCGGGAAATAGAATCATTGATCACATTGGATTTAAACCCCTCAGGGATCTTTGTTCTCCCTCATTCCATTGGAAGCTTAAAGAATCTTAAGTATTTGCTATTATCTAAATGTAAGAATTTACATGAGCTTCCGGACTCTATCGGGGAACTACAATCATTGTTCGAGTTGGATTTAAATCTCTTGAGGATATCCACTCTCCCTGATTCCATTGGAAGATTAGAGAATCTCAAGCATTTGTGTTTACGTGAATGCAAAAATTTACATAAGCTTCCGGACTCTATTGGAGAACTAAAATCATTGGTCAAGTTGGACTTAAAACTCTCGGGAATTGACATCCTCCCTAATTCCATTGGAATGTTAACAAATGTCACGCACTTGTCTTTTTTTGGATGTGAGAATCTACTTAACCTTCCAGACTCTATCGGGAAATTGGAAGTATTGGTCAAGTTGGATTTAAAACTCTCGGGGATCTCCATTCTCCTTATTCCATTGGAAGGTTAAAGAATCTCAAGCATTTGCTATTATCGAATGCAAAAATTTACATGAGCTACCGGATTCTATTTGGGAACTAAAATCGTTGGTCGAGTTGGATTTGAAACTCTCAAAAATTTATATTTCCCCTTATTCCATTGGATGGTTAATGAACTTCACGCATTTGTCTTTTTTTGGATCTGAGAATTTACTCGAGCTTCCAAACTCTATTGAGAAACTAGAAGGATTGGATGAGTTGGATTTAAAACTCTCAAGGATTTCCGTTCTCCCCGATTCCATTGAAAGGTTAAAGAATCTTAAACATTTACTTATATTTGAATTCTCACATGAGCTTTCGAATTTTATTAGAGATCCAGAATCATTGGGAAAGTTGGATTTAAAATTCTCTGGGTCCGTTTTCCCTGATTCCATTGAAAGATTAACAAATTTGACACATTTTTCCTTTGGAATAGGCGATAGTATACTTGAGCTTGTGCGCACTACTTGGGAACCAAAGTCATTGGTCAAGTTGAATTTAAAAATCTTGGAGATCTCTATTCTCCTTGATTCCATTGAAAAGTTCACGAATTTAACGCATTTGTCTTTTTCAAAATGCATGTATCTACATGAGCTTCCGAACTCTATTGAAAAAATGGAGTTTTTGGTCGAGTTGGATTTAAGATTCTCTAAGATCTCCTTTCTTCCCGATTTTATTGGAAATCTGAAGAGACTAAAAGTCTTAAAGGTGGCATACACAAAGATACACACGATACCTTGTTCTCTTGGAGGAGTGGAGTCGCTTGAAGAGCTCGATGCCTCATTTTGTCTGCATCTCAAGGATGAAATCCCATGGGAATTGTGGAGCCTGACTCATTTGAGGATCCTGGATTTAGATGGGAGCCCAATCTCTACAGTGCCGAGAAAGATCAGTGGTTTCTCTAGTCTCCAGACGCTTAAAATTGCAAGCCATCGACTTTCCCCCTTGCCAGAGCTTCCCTCAAGTTTGAAATGTCTTGTTGTTGTAGCTGCTCAATTCCCTATTCTTCCCAACCTCTCAAGTCTAGTTCATTTACATCATCTCGAAGTGCGTAAAGAACAACATATGACACTTTGGATCCCACACAAGGTTACCTCACCTTGGAAGGACGTGTTGTCCATCAATCAGCTTCCACTTAGCTTATCAACCTTGAAAATTCACTCTATCCCGCAATTGCCATACATTTCTGACTTGCAAAATTTGTTGGTTCTCTCTATTAGCAAATGTTTGATGCCATGCTTGCCTGATCTATCGCACTTGAAGAGGCTACAAGAGTTACAGCTCGATGACTTCCCTGAACTGGTGGAGATTCCAGGTTTGGGGGAATTGGAGTCACTGAAGTTTCTGTACATTATCATGTGTGATGTGATCAAACAATTGCCTAACCTATCGAAGTTGAAAAATTTATTGCGTCTCAAGCTAATACATTGCGTAAAGTTGAGAGCCGTTGAAGGCTTGAAAGAGTTGAATTTTTTGGAGTATGCAGAGATTAGATATTGCAAGTCTTTGGAAAGGTTGCCTGATGTGCCGACATCCACCAAATTGGAGACAGATCAGGCGCCGCTAGAACCTGCTGAACACACCATGCAGCCAGCGAAGCGATTGCGACTTTCAGTGGACTAGTAGGACAGGTGGGCAATTATAGCCTCGTTGAACTTCTCAAGTTCGTTTTTATTATAATGAGGGAAACAGAAGTTTTCATAAGGGCTTCTATTTGCTAACCTGTAGAGTTGGCGGCGAGTATTCAGAGTTTTAAGGCCTTGCACGTGGAATAGAAAACAAATTTGCGGCCTTGCATGTGGAATAAAGCCAAATTTACAACTCACAGTATAACCGACGTAAGGTAATCCAGGTGTCTTCATCTCACTTCTTGCACCATCTATTATATTTCTTGATAGGTGTTAGAACGATGTTTTCAATTTTCAAATTGAATTCTCATGAAGCATTAAGTGTTTTGCTCTATTCATTTCAATCATCTCTAAAGTATGAATTTATTATGTTTGAGTGGGCTTAACAAAAAAAAATTACCTATATCTATTATGTCGGCTGCATTAGCCACGATGGCATGTCCTAGTGTTTGTGATTTTGCCAATCAATGACTAAAATTATTTTCAATTCTGTCACACCTTTGATGAAACAATAAATGGGGCTATTGTTATTACCTAATCTGCTTATTGAAATGTTGCCCACGTGATCCTACACAGCCAATGAATTGTATCACACATGAAGGACTATGTTTTGCATTTGGCGTTCAAAACAGCACATACGGACGATTTACATTGAAGTAATAATTTAGCCACCTTGACTCTTGATTGCACAAATTTGACAAGTTTTAAAATTTGATTGTATTATCTAGAATTTTAAAAAGCAATTATATTAATAAGTTTTAGAACTTCAAATACACCCATCTCAAAATAAAAATTAAGAGTTGAGTCTTTTTTCTCCGCATCCCCAATCCCCCTCCCCCCCAAAAAAAAAGAATTAAAGGGTCTGACCACCATTTGTATGGAGGGAGTGTAACGATTTTTGCCATTTTTGGTTCTTCAATTTTTCACTTGTAATGATAATATCTTTTCTTTTGTAGTGGTGGATATGATTATAATAATCAACGTCAGGTGTCTTTCAAAGTTGTGCTCTTGGAGGGATTTGGCGGCCTCTGGCAGTTTTGATCAAGATCAACCCGCCCGTCTCTGTTCTTCATCTGTATGATGCCGAGAACACTGCGGATATTAGCCCCCATGGATACCGGGGCCGTGGTGAGTTTCCCTTCCCATCTCTAATTCGCCTGCTGTTTGCTGAATCTAGGATGAATGGAATTGCTAGGGCTCTATATGAAGATGAAATTCATGTTGTTGATTGCTTTCTTGGGGATATTGTTTGGATTACCTATTCAGATGAGTGAGCTCGATATCATCCTTGAATATATGGATTGTCTCATGCATCAGACTTTGTGGCTTCTATTATCAGGTCCGTGGATTTCTGGGACAGCAACAAGTGGAGGAATTGTCAACATAAATGCCGGAATGGTAAGAACCCTTTGTGATGGAATTACCGAACGTTGGCCGAAAGCTATTGTCAACATGATTAGCAACCCTGTTAACTCCACAGCTTCCGTTGCAGCCAAAGTTTTCAAGAGAGCTTGCCCTTATGATCCAAAGAAACTTTGGGTGCGACCATGCTCGACTTAACTAATTTGTGGTACGTATCCCTCCTGGTTCTACTGCTGGTACTATCAAGAAGAATCGAATATGTTTACAGAGTACAGAGTGTCAGGTTGTCAGCTTTGTATAAGCCTACAAAGATAGAAGCGTGTTTCTCCTTGTTTATTGCCCTCTTTTGTCTCAAACGTCATGTCTTGCGTACCTGCAATTGATAACTTGCTCCAAGGGCATTTAATCTTTTCCCAGCTTTCGAAAAGATATCTGTGGACTTGGTATTTTATTAAATAGGCTAATGCCTCATGTACTGGATCATGTGGGAGGTGAGAAGTGAAGTTTATAAAATTGGGCTATTTCCAAGTCTAGCAGCAGAGTCCAGAAGCCCCATTTATTCGACTGTTTGGGGTGAAATATTAATGTAACTGCTGTTATGTGCTAGTGAGTGTTATTGGTTCTCTTCTCATGATCAGAAGGTTGTTTATGATCAGAGAAACTTGATACTAACGCTCAGGCAGCAAAACCTGTACAAGATAGCAGTTTCGAGACAATGTCATGAAAGCCAACAACTTCTTTCCTTCCCCCTTCTTTCCTTCCCGCCAATATCTTGTAGGCGTTCGCTGATATATCTCATCAGATTTCTGATCTATTATGTTCCATGAAGGGAGAAGTACTAGGTCTTGATCCTAGAGAAGTTGATGTTCCAGTTGTTCGGGGTCACGCAGGGGTGACAATATTACCTCTTTTATCTCAGGTTTGTGATGTATTCTTCCTAATAAGAACTTCTATTATGTTCAACAGCGAGCCTATTAGAAATTGCACTTTCTGTAGAATGCTAAATGTCAGTTGGCATTTTCAAAATCTGTAGAGGTCAATTTTCGCAGTGTTGATGTTATATCACATTCCGTTAGTCTCTTCAGTTTTGGGTTTCGGGTCATATAATAGTGCTTTTGCTATTCTAGTGATGTTCATTTTGCTTAGGGCTTGTGACAAGCTCCGGAATACCAAGGCTCCCTGAGGAATACACTGTTACCAGCAAGCATTTTTGTTTCCCAGACATTCGAATGCATGCTTAATCATGTTAGAGTCTGTAATCTTTAAATTCATGAGCCATTTTGAAGATGTACCCTGCTGAGAAGTTTCTTTATGAGAAGGATAAGATTTTCACAAGAATCACTTCTTAGGTCCATGTAGGCATATATCCTGCAACGAACATTAGAGAGCTTGTTATCATCTCTACATTTGATTTACCAATGCTGCCTTGGCAACCTATGCACAAGGTGATGATTGCTTTGTCTTGGGCTATAGGCAGAAGCAAGCAATTATGGAGGATATCTTAGTTTCTGATTATTTTGTCTGGTCCTTATAAAGGAAAACAACGGAAATTATCAGAAAGTATGTAAAACAAAGCAGCATGCATCTCTTGTTGTTACGGCTAGGAGGATCACTTGAATTTTGATGATAAGTGGAGAAGTTTAAATCAAATGAGAATTGTTGAATATATCAAGTTCTCCTGAAGTGATTTTGAGGTCAACTCGAAACTGGATTTTTGCATCTATTTCCACAATGAAACGATGACATCACGTCTTAGTCTTCATTTGTCTGCTTCCTTTGTTATGTCATGAAGCCAACTGAATCGTGTACTCTGTGTTTGATGACTTTAGGCTAAAAGCTGGAGCTGGCTTGGCAATTCTCTCAATGGCGAGTCCTTCTTCGGCCTTGTGAGTTGTGATCCAATCTCTTTCATGAACGGGAAAGTTGATGGCTCTTTCATATGTGGACTCATTTCACATGGTCACATAATGTGAAAATGAAATATGTAGGCACATGCTGCTATGAAGTTCGCCGATGCGTGCCTGCGTAGGTTGAGGGGCTACGCTCGCATTGTTCAGTGTGCATTTGTTGCTTCTCAGGTTTGGTGCCTTAAATTAAACTAGTCAAGATCCAATCCTCTTACTTCTCTTGAATTCAAAGTAAAATGACCAATGATTTTCTCTATTGTTGCCCCTTTTTTTTTTCAGGTGACTGATCTTCTGTTCTTTTCATCCAAAGTGCGCCTCAATCGTACTTGGGCGGAGGAGCTTCTTCCTCTTGACCCACTGAATGAGTACGAAAGGTCTGGAATTTTAATTAATCTTGAGATTTTTAGGTCTGCTCAGATGACAACAAAGGAAGATGGAAGTTCTTTTAATTTCGGCCTTTGTTTGTTAACCTGTGGAGCTGGCTTGGAAAGGGCAAAGAAAGAGTTAGCGGCAACGAAAATAGGTTCTGGTTAGTCGGTACTCAATATGGGTTCTTGGGAATAAGTGGTCGGACCTAAGCAGATATCAAAGTTTATTCTGCATAGCTGACGTAGACCAAACACCGGGGTTTTTCTTTTCTTGCATGTAACTGCCTCAATGGTAATTTGCGTAACAACAAGGGGGACGGATGTTTGCATGTCGTCGTTTTATGTCCATCTTTCTAGTTTCGCGTTTACATTGCCGACTTTCCTATGCACCTGTAGTGTCGCCTCCAAGGAGCACTGTCAGTTCAGTAATGCAATACCGCAATAAGCAAATGATGGACAGAGGGTCCAGAATGAGCTGAAGCTCAGTCATTGCCACCAGGTTTGAAGTTTTAAGAGATTCAAGCGCGGCTTTTTAGGGCTTTGTCCAGAAGATTTAAGAGAATGAGCGAGAGAGCCATTATAGAATCTCTTCTTGGGTAAGTTGGCAGAAAGTGAGTTGAGATTATCATTTCGATACCATAGCACAAGATTCAGAACTTTCAATTGGAGATATCTCTCCGCTAAATTCTCCCTAACCACCAGCAGCAATTTCTCACACTAAGTTCTCCTTACGTGGAACATTCAGACTGAAAGATTATCGAGTCTCTTTCTTTTTTCTTTTTTTGTTGCATGAAAATGCAATTGATTTGCTGAAAAAAGGAAGAACAAAAAGCTTTAGAACATTATCCTGAGGTTAGACGGGCCTCGTAACATTTGCTGCTTTCTTTGGGTAGTGGCTAGCCGCTCATTACCGACTGACGACGAATGAGTATTGAGGTAATGACGACGAATGAGTATTGCTTCAAGTTAAAGATCATTTTATATCCGTTTTGCAAGTCTTTTCTCTTTGACTTGTGAAAGTTCTTAGTCAAATTTGCTCCAACAACAAAAGTGTGTTTATTTCATGTGCAACACGAAAATGATTTGTAAAGAAAGTAGTTAGTTTTTACTTATTAGGTGATATGTTGAAAATGTATGACTGAAAACGTTTTTGTATAGTGGGATCTCATTTAAAATAATAATTATTAAATAAGGTGAAAAAGTGAGCATTTATTAACATACTTACTACGTTTGGAGAAATGTTTTTTTATATTTAAAAAGGGAAAATCTGGAAAATTAGTTCGTAAAAAGTTCTTTCAATTAAACAAAGCTACCCTCAAAATATACATTTCATTTGTTCTCTTTTTCTTTTCTTTTTTGGTATTTGGGCATCGGTAAAATCTTGACATGCACCCCACAGATCTGGCCCCTCTCTCTGGTCTCTACAAGCGCGCCTTCGATCTCTCTTTCGAGACTTGCCTGCGTCGCCGTCTTCTCTCTCTCTCTCTCTCTCTCTCTCTCTCTCTCGGTTTCTCAGGTTGCGGCCTCTCCTTTGTCGATTGGCCGTCAGGGAGCCCCCTAGGTAATCTATGGTTTTCATTCTCGATTTTTTCGTTGAATGTTTCAATTTCAGTGTGCTGCGATTTTGATTTCGATTTCTTTGTTTTTGATTTCTTCGGGAGTTTCCCTTCGCAATTGACGGCTGTGAGTCGCAACTAACCATACCCACCACCTGTTTCTTTCTTTTTTTCTTCCAAACTGCCCTCAATTGATCTCTCGCCTCAAGCAAGCTCGGTGGCAATTTTTGTTCGGCTTGATTCTGTCTCGAGTCTCGTTTGCTATATGTGATGGCACTAGCCACTAACACATTAGGAATGGAGTTCGAGGTGTTCCTGAGTTTCAGGGGATCGGATACTCAGACCACTTTACCAGTTGCCTCTAAAGTGATATGGTGGAGAAAGGAATTTGCGTCTTCAAGGATGACGAAGAGCTCCGAGTTGGTCATAAGATTGGTGAAAACCTTTTGCAAGCCCTCGAGCAAACTCAACTCTATATTCCCATCTTCTCTAAGGGTTTTGCTTTCAGTTCATGGTGTCTCCATGAGGTTGCGCATATGGTAGATTGCACTTCAAAATCGGACAGCAAGAAGGATATCCTTCCTATTTTCTTTGATGTGGAGCCCGATGATGTCAAACTTTAAAAGGCCAGATTTAGTCCAGTAGACCTATAATAAAATGAGCGCTTATATGTGATTAAAGCTAATGTAGAAATCAATCTGAAGAGAGGGAAAATAGCTTGAAGAGGAGGGAAGACCAGTGGGGAGAGAGAGAGAGAGAGAGAGAGAGAGATTGATTCAAGCTCTGTACAAGCGTGCATGTAGAAAGGAAGCTTAGCCAAATGATTCTTCTTTTTAAGTTGGAAATCATTTCACTCAAATTTAAGTATGATTATTTTTCTTGATCGGAAAATCTTTTCTGTTGGTTATCCACTTTTAGCAAACTAAACACATGAAAATTTGGAAAATTATTTCATAAAAATCTTATTCATAAAACAAACGCACCCTAATTTTGCTACATATTTTACAAAAATCCTTGCTACTATATTCTTCCTCACTAATATAGAGGTAATTACGGTACGTGGATATTAACCCACTTACTTCATTGTCTTCACCCATTTCTCTATCTCCATCATCTTGACATTACCTCTAGTCAGGGACGTAGACTGATTAAAGGGAGTAATCACGGGCCACCTCTCGACAAATATGTTTGTGTTTTCTTTTTTTCTTCCTTTTTTTTTTCAAGAAATATGTCTCTTTTCCCTTTTTTATGGTAAAAGTTGAGAAATGGAACAACCCACAAGAGAAATAATGTTGGGTTTTTGTTATATGAGGAATGAGGACAAGCACGGGTACCTCAAGCACGAGTACCTCCAGCACGGGGTTGTGTTCTCCGACCCAGCTTCTGTAAAAGTTGTTTGGCATTTTTGAGAAAAAACCTAACTTTATGTCCCCCTTCAACTTTTCTGCTTTTGCTTTGCTTCTGTAAGATAATGCAGACTAAAGAAAATTTCTTGACTAGGTGGATTATTTAATTCTAAGTAAATATTACACTAAGAATTAAACTTCTTCCGTTAATTTCGGTTAATTGAAGCTGACATGTTGATCTGGCCAATTCAAAGTATAATGTTTAAATAATGGATGCTTTCATGAAATGTAGTGTTCTCATAACATAATTGTTGTATCATGTCATGATCAAAGCTTTAGTTATAGATTTTCCTGTTTTTTTAAACTTTATTTTTAAATGCCCAATGAGGTGAAAAGGTGTTACCATCTAAATTGCACAGTGACTTATTTATATAATAACGTGACCAATATATTTAGGTTAGATCCCCGTGATAGCAGAAATGTGCAATATGTCTCAAGGTTGTGCAATATAGAACCTAAAACGAAAGAAGTCCCATACTTTGTTAATACTTAAATTAAGGTCACTATATATTTTCATAGAATTATTGGAGACATTATAGCGACCTTGATCTTCATGGGGCATGTTTACTTTGGTCAGAAAAAAATCGAGTTTGGTGATAAACCAGACCTAAATTACTAGATTGTTTTTTAACGTCCAGAAGCTGAAATGAACTGAGAAATTCAAACTAAATCTTATGAAGTTCTGAAAGAATTGAATTTTTTTGAAGAATGCGGAGATCAAACATTGCGTCTCCCTCTTTACCAAAAAAAAAAAAAAAAAACATTGCGTCTCCCTGGAAAGGTTGTCCGATGTGTCGGCGTTCACCAAGTCGGAGACAAAATGGAAGTGGCAAGATGCTGCTGAAGACATCTAATAAATAAGACTTCTGCATTCAGTCTACTGTGCTGGGGTGGCCATTGCCATTTTCGGCATTATAGGAAAAACGAGCCTGAAGCAGAATTCATCCTTCTGAAAGCGCAGGGACTTGCAATTAGAGCACATCATGTCCACATATTCAGAAGGGATTTCGTTTAGTGAGTGTGTATGGGTTGAAGACGTGGATTATTCACCAAACAGAAGACGTCCTCTTCATAAGTTTCCCCTCATCTTTCTACTCAAAAATGGTTCCTGAGAATAAGTAAGTGGTTCAGGACTAGAACTAGGAAAATATCGAAGTTCCCTTTTGGGTCGCCCACGTCAAAAAAGCACATAGGGGTTTTTCTTCTTTCGCATGCAACATACTCGAATTTGCAATCTGGGTAATAATAAGGTGGACGGCCGGTTGTATACTCACAGTGATCGCGTGCTAGCGGCTGAAACAAATACAGGCAACGAGGGTGGCTTCATCCGAGATGGTGCTTGCTCCTCCAACAAAGCAGACCGATGGGCTGCTCTCCTGGGGATGAGGCCCGTGGATTCAAATGCAATAAAGGACTTCATCAATCCCCTGGAAACACGCAGTTGACATCTGTAGGAGACAATTTTGTAGTAAATTTAGGGAATGTCAATCCAAATTTCGGTGTTATTATTCTCAAACGTGTGATGAAACGAATAAGGTGTACGGATTGATCTCGACAATCAATTTGACTCTGGACAGGAGAGAAAAAGTTTGTATGTATTTAAGACCCTCCTAGTTATTTTATTTTCTCTACTTCTTGGGAATCAAGTTGAAACTTACCGTGTGCACGGCATGGCCGCTACCGGAGAAGACCCTCTCGCTCTCGGTCTTTCCTCCTCTCTCCGTCCATTGTTTTTGGCTCCCCTCCCCCTTTAATCTCTCCAGCCGCCGCGCATGGCTCCCTGTCGCTACTGGCCTGCCGCTGCCGGCCCGATCCCCACGTTGTTTGCTCTCACCACGTCATCAGTTGACATGGCAAGCATTCTTGTGCTCCCACCCAATTACAGCTTGACACATATACGCTGCCATGGAATTGAACACCAGAACTAAAAACTTCATTTCTCACTCTTCCTCCACCATGACAGCCACCATCCCACCGCTCCAGTACAACCGTCGCCACGGCTCAAGCTGCTACAACTTCCATCCTCGAGTTCTCCGTGTCATGGCCGTCGCACCCAGCGGTGAGTTTGCACCCTCCGCCTTCGTTGTCGCAGATTTGCCCTGCCCGACCAGATTTGAAGCCATGGCGAGACGAAGGTGACCAGGTCTGAATAGTGACCGGCGAGGCGGGAAGACGAAGCAGACGCACAAAGGAAGGAAAAGTCGAAGACAAATAGTGTAAGACGAAGCTAAAGAGCATATCTGGAGCCATGGTGATGGCAGGAAGATGAAGCGACCACATCTGGCCGGTGGCCGAAGACGAAGACGAACAGGCGCATGGAGGAAGACGAACAGAGGAAGACGACCGAGGGAATGACTCAGTTTGGACAGCCTAGACGAGAGCAATCACTTCTAGATCTGGCGACGGACGAGCCTAAATGCAAGAAACCACGAAGGGGTGGCTCGGCCATGGATGGCCAATGGCTGCGAGCCGCACGTGGCTGAGATGGTGGCCCGGCCATGGACCATGTCTCCAGATCTCGCCTTGTCGATCATGGACCAGCGATGTCACAGGCCAGTTCTAGTTGGCTCCGTCTTCTGGTGGTCCCCGTGACTCCGGCCAGAACTGGAACGAACGCCACATCAGCAGTTTTGAAAAGGACCTCATTGGTTAAGAAGTTTGACCTTGTCTGTTTGATTTATCTACCAATGTGCATCATAAGAATTGATTCCGAATCACTCTTCTTCTTTTTTTTTTTTGAATCTTTTCTTGTTGCACTAATTTACTTGGTTATATGTCTCCTGATTCCAGCAGCTCTAGCTGGGCATGTGCAACATCTCATGCTTTCAGGATAACCACAACATGTCTGGCCTCAACCAAACTCGTTGACAATCTTTTGCCAACGAAGGATATTCCGATTCGAATACTTCGGCCTTTTCCAGAGCATCAGGAGGGCTTGGACATCAAGATTCCAGATGAATCTTGCTCAAAAGGGCTAGTTCCTTTTACAGACTCTTTGATCCTGCCTGCAATATCTCAAAACAAGAGGTGAAACAAAGACCTACTCAAGCGTCGACCGATTGAAATAAGAAACAAGTAATATTATTATGGAATAAATCATACCACCATTATCTCGTGAAAAATAATATGGACGCATGTGCTTCTTCGGCTTCGAAGGCCTTCCATCTCCTGCACGAGAGCCTTTAGCTTCATAATGTGGTGTCAACAAACGGGCAAGGGGACTTATTCCGATCTTCGTTAGCAAGATCGGATATCGTCATCATCTTATTAGGTGAGGCCAAGCACAATGGCCACTTCAATTTCCTTCAATTTTTCTAAAGGGCCTCCTTGATTAAGAAGTTCCACCTTCTCAGTTTGTTTATTTCCCTATGTGCATCACATTTGATTTTTAATTTTTTTGCACTAATTTACTAATTTACTTGGTCATTTGTCTCCTTATACCAGCAACTCCAGCTGGGCGGTCAGCAACAACACCTGCTTTCAGTTTGTCTCATGCTGCTAGACGAGCTATATAATAACCGCAACGCGTCTCGCCTCGAGCACGCTCATTGACAGTTTTCGTTCAGCGCGATTCTTTCCCTAAACCTCGTTTCCTAAGTGCAGTAGCACCAGCCACTAACACATCTAAGAATGGGTTTTGAGGTGTTCCTAAGTTTCAGGGGATTAGATACTCGGTGCAACTTTACTAGTTGCCTCCATCATGAAATGGTGGAGAAAGGAATCCGTGTATTCAAAGATGATAAAGAGCTCCAAACCGGTCAAAAGATTGAGGGAAAGCTTTTACAAGCCCTCAACGACTCTCAAATCTATATCCCCATCTTCTCTAAGGGCTTTGCTTCCAGTCCGTGGTGTCTCCATGAGGTTGTACATATGGTAAACTGCACTTCAAAGTCGGAGGGGAAGAAGCAGATTCTTCCTGTTTTCTTAGATGTGGAGACAGATGATGTGAAGCTGAAAACCAATTTGTACAAAGATGCCCTGTCTAACCATAAGGAAAAGTATGGCCCCGATCAAGTGAAGTGTTGGGAAGATGCTCTTGTTGAGGTTTCAACTACAGTAGGTTGGAAGCTGGAAGGAAAAGTGTAAGTTTTTCACAAATTTTCGCTGTTATTAATCTTAGATGATCTGTCAAGACACATTTTTTCAAGCATGTTATGCATTTAAAGATGTCAACTGATTTTCTCATATTCAATCTAGTCTTCTAGCCGTTAATTTCTCTATAATTGACATGTAAGCTAAAAAGAAGTTAACGTGAATGTCTAATTCATTGTTTCCACCAACAAAAAATGTCTATGTCATTGTCAAGTTATTAAATAGCTAAGTTTTGTTGGGCTGTCAAAAATATTAAAACAAATTTAAATAGAAAGATAAATAACTTCCAACAATTTAGGAAGAAGTAAAGTGCAAACAACAGACAGGCAAATACAAATCGATTGTTATTACAATACATGCTTTATAATTCTAATTTTAGGAGTATTTTGGAAATTATGATAATATTCCTCCTTTATTGTACATACTCATCATGAAACCAAACGACTTTAAAAGATTTACATTTTTCGAATATCGTAAAAGTTATTAAAACTCTATTATATTTTATATTAATAAGTATTATGTAGATGGTTACTAGAAGCAGTAATCTTGCATCACACCCTCACTATCTTCATGACTAATTTGGAAAGGGGAGAAGTTTAGTAACATCGTCTAAGCCGTCACTTGGACATTGTCCCGCATTAATTGGCTTTTTGATTGCTCACGTGTGAGCTAAACATAAGACTAATTTTCCCACCCAAAAAAAAAAAAACTGGAGCTCATACCGCTTGTCGCAGCATCCAAGCTTGGCTCGTCGCCTTTGTTTAATGTCTCCTTAAGATCTGGAGGTAGCTTTACTAGATCTAGAAGTTTTCATGAATTATCTCGTCGAGATCTCAATGGTAATGGCCGGGGTGATGGTATCTCGATGATGTCTCCTAGAATCTCACCTAGAGAGAGTGAGAGAGAGCTAGAGGCCTCCTTACTAAAGTTAATTTTCATTTGTTCAATCTACGAACGAAGAACAATAAAATCCAATCATTCCTCTTTTTGTTTTTTCTCACGCAGTTAGTATCCAAATCCTTCCCATTTCCTCTTAATTATTGCATCCAAATTTAGTGTTAGTGTTTAAACCCAATGAATTATTGGGATTAGGACTAATGGTCAGTTTATAAGTGTAAGGAGAAGTCTTATAATTTGAGTTGGCGTTTATGGTGAGAGAAGCCCAAAACTACTCAATATTGATAGAGTCCATATTACCAACAAGTCTAAACACAACAATCACACAGGAGATACAAGATTATTGCAGCTCCAACACAGGGCCCAATGTGCGGGGGGAAATTATTGGGGTTTATCCCACATTGATTATGGAAGGGGCTAGCGGCTAGTTTACAAGTATGAGAGACAATCTTACCATTTAAGCTAACCTTTAAGGCCACCCAACACCAATGGGAGTCTAGGCAACAGGCCCAACAGCTATTTTGAGCCCATATAATTTAGGTTATTTTCCTTGTAACTTGAGATTGTTATTTTTTCTTTGTTTCTTTTTTTATTCAAATTTGTCATTTGGAAATTGCTACCATTTTTAAACCAATCTTAATAGATTTCATATACGCTTGAAAGTTGGAAATAGTATTGTCGCGACCTAAATTTTCAGGACAATCTTAAAGTTTAGGTTAATGGATTACTAAGTCCAAGAAGACTTGCATGAGACTCTCCCAAGTCCTACCAATCGCGACTTGATAGAAATTAACTCATTTAAACATGCAATTTCAATTTAGAGCCGCCACTAACCAATTAGGGTTAGTTAGAAACCCAAGTAAAGTATGGGAGAATACTTTACTTTTGCGAACAGAAATTCGGTAGGTCAGGGGACGTGATTACGCTAGATTAGTCTAACGCCCTTTCGGTACCATTTATTTTAATTTCAAAAAATATTTTGCAGGCAATGTTGATTAATTTTAACTTAAGCTACTAACATGCAAATGGTGGTCATGCGAGTGCACAATCACTAAAATAACATTCAATAAAAAAATGCTAATAAAAATGCATGCCCTAAACATAATTTCTAAATGACATGACACCTAATTTTTCTTTTTTCTTTTAAAAATGTTAATTATATGCAATCTTAATTTAAACTTAATATGCATGAATTTATTTTAATAACATGCGAGATGCAATTCATATGGTATGACTTAAACTTATCACTATATGTATGCAATCTAATTTTTATAATCCTAAATATGCATGTGCTACATGATATGAGATGAATGACATGGTATTTCTACATGCATGCTCTTTTTTTATTTTATTTTAATGATGATTCATTTTTAATGCATATATGCAACCTATGCTAAATAATGATGATATGAAATGAGATTAATTATGAATTAACCTATTACTAACCAAGGAAATGATCTTCTTGTGTTTTCTTTTTTTAAATGACTTTAAAAGATAATGATGCAATACTAATCTTCGGCCTTTTTAATATTAAAAATTACACGACGAGAATATTAAAGCATTAACCTAAATAAAGCGCAACATGCGGTGCGTACATTATGAAATCTATATAACCTAAATAACATTTTTTGTTTTTGTTTTTTAATATTTTTTTTTGTGTTTTGGTTTTATTAAAGGAAAATCATCCTAATTCTACATGAATCTTAAAAAGAAACTAAAATACGTTGCTTCAAATGTGAAATGTGTATAAACCTAAATATCTAATATGATGCATGATATGTGATGAGCAAATAATAACACGCTAAAATAAAAATCCATCCATGTAAATCAATGGCATTTTAATATGAATCAATGATGCAAAGAAATTCATGAATTTCGCCATAAAAAGTCGAAATAATCAAAAATCTAACCCGACGTCTCGCGGGTCAATATTTTTTTATTATCATAACTTAATATGAAAAATTTCCTAATGATAAATAAATCAAAACAAATCAAGTTAGAATATATATAAAAAAAAAAAAACATGAAATCAAATATCTAGAAAATCACCTAGTCCAACTCACGGTTGGCTTGAGGAATGGCGAGGAGCAGCTGGTGGTTCGGTGATGGGTCGCCGTTCGGAACAAGGGCTGTCCGTCGGAGCTCCGGCGAGGTTCGGCAGTAACCAGACCTGCAGCAAAACAGAGGAGGCAGCAAATGGTCCTGTTCGGGCGTGGAGCCGGCGTCGGTTGCTGCAGAGGTGAGGATGCGAGCTGTGGTAGCGGCAGCGGTGCTGCGGATGCGCGAGCAAGCAGGAGGTCGCGGTGAAGCAAGCCTCGGTTACTGGTGCAGGCGGAGCAACAGGGCTTCGGTGCGGCGGTGGACGTTGCGGCGACGGTGCAAGATCGGGCACGGCAGCAGCAATCGTCGGAGGAACAAAAAACTGCCAGCGTCTTTGGTGGCTCGGAGGCCGACTGAGGGTGGTTCAGAGAGGATCTGCTGGCGGAGCGGCGGTGGCGCGACGATGACCGGCTGAATCGCGAACCGGCGGGTTGCAGGCGAAGCGAAGGAGCTGCTGCAGGCGTCGGCGGCGGGGCTGGAAGTCGCGGCGTGACTGGCGGAGCAGCGGTGGCGGAGGCGAGCAGAGCAGCGAGGTGGCAAGACGCGGCGGTGGCTGGCGTTGCGGCGGCGCTGGTGGCGCAGGTGCGGTGGGCAACAGCGGGCACCGGTGGCTTCGGAGAAGACGAACTGTAGCCCCTTTTCTTTTCTTTTCTTTTGTTTTTCTCCTGCTCTCACTGCTCTTTCTCTCTGACTCTTCTCTCTCGTGTATTCTTTTTTTTCTTTTTTCTCTCTCTCTCACGTCACTTCCCCTCTGTTTCCTCTCTGCACATTTCTTCTTTTCCTTCAGCAGATTTTCTTCAAAAGCATCAACGAAAAAGCCCTGAAAAACCTTCCATTCTTTTCACTTCTTTCGAACGATAGAATTTTTTTTCTTCTGAATTTTTCGAATTCCTCCCCCCCTTGCTCGGTTCTGAAGCCTCGCATTTTATAATGAAAGCGCTCAAAGTCGTTGAAGATTTCCCAATATTCACTCAACTTCTTCAACAAAAATACGGCTCCAAAATCACACGGCTGTTGCATTTTTGAATTCAAAGTTTGTTTTCAAAATTTCCCTCTATAATCAAATATTATCTTTTATTTCTAAAAATGAATTTAAATTAGGTGTCAACAAGTATGTTGTCATCATTTTCTCAATTTGAATTCATCTACCATTGATGTCTGGTAGTTATGGAGAACTTATAAAATTGATTGTTCGAGAGGTTCAACTTAAGTTGAAGGGGAAGAACAAATTTCTTCCTAACAATCTAGTTGAAATGGATGACGAAGAAGATATAGAGAATAAATTACTGGATGTTGAATCTGATGATGATGTACGTTTCATTATAATCCATGGGACAGGTGGTATTGGTAAATCCTTTCTTGCTAGCATTACCTACAATCGTTTCCGATCTAAATTTGATTGCAGTAGTTTCATTGAAGATGTCCAAGACTAGTCGTGATGTGATGGTCTTCTTGGCATGCAAAAGAAACTATTAATCGACACCCTGGGATCAACCTCTGCTCAAGAAATTTATGACACAAACGAAGGGCTTTATCTCATAAAAAGAGGAGTTGGCCAAAAGAGAGTTCTAGTTGTTCTCGATAATGTGGACGAGAAGAAGCAATTCAAGAAACTCGCAAGGAGCTCTGATTGGTTTGGTTTTGGAAGTAGGATCATTGTCACAGTCAGGGACATAAGCACCATAATAGATGAGGACAACCAAATGCGACCATGTAATTACTTGGCCCACCAAGTAAACGAGTTGCCTTTAGATTGAGCTATTCAACTTTTCAGCAAGCACACCTTTAGAAGCAACGCTCCTCCGATAGATTATTACGATTTCTCAAAAGAAATTGTTGCAAGTATAGGAAGGCTTTCTTTGACTCTTGAAGTCGTCGGTTCTCTTTACGCCCGCACCATCAAATCGGAGTGGGACGAGACATTGGAGGACTTAAAGCAAGTCCAGCATAGAGACATCCGAAAAGCACTGATGATAAGTTTCAACAAATTGGATGACAGAGAGAAAGCCATATTCTTGGACATAGCATGTTTTTGCATTGGGAAGGATAAGAGGAATGCCTATTACATGTGGCATAATTGTGGATATTCTCCTTGCAGCGCGATTCAAGTTCTTCTCCTCATGTCGTTGATAAAGATCGATGAGGACGATAAGTTCTGGATGCATAATGAAGTTCGAGATCTAGGAAGGTACATTGTCAAAGCAGACAATGTCGAAAATGCTGGAAAGCCCATTTGGGCATGGATCGATGAGAATACTTTAGACATACTAGGGAGCAACGAGGTAAATGTGACTAAAATTAGAAGATAGTCTAGGAATATCTCTCGCCGTTTGCTTTTATATCTACAGTATGGGTTGATGGCCTGCGTTGTTTTCTAATTTATAGAGGGGGGAGGAGGAATAGCTAACTCTATAAACAACAAAAGTATATGTTTTTATGCATTACCCACGTGAAACGAGAAGAAAGCTTAGGCGCCATTTAGTGGAAATTTTGTTTCTGTTTTTCGGTGAGAATGAAAATAAGTTCTTCGTTTTCATGAAAAGGTATTTAGTGTGCGAAAAGATAGAAAAATCATCATCGAATGAAAATCTTAAACATGCTTGGTTTGTCTTATTTTCAAATTGATTGAAAAAAAGAGTTAATTTTTGTGTTGCAACATGCATTTGAGTATGATAGTTTGGTGTCGAAGAAGAACTATGGATATTGATTACTACTTCCTTGGTTCATTGCTTTCTATGTTGTGCACTCATCTTTATTTTATGCTGCTAGCAGAAAAAACCAGCTGTACGAGCACTCAGTCTAGGTATTAGTCATGATTTCACCCCTGAAGAATTAGCCAGTTTGCCAATGCTAAGGTTCCTTGGAGGGGAAAGAACGAATTTTGTAGGCGACTTCAAAAATTGTCTTCATAGACTAAGATGGCTTTCTTGGTATCATTGCCCGTTGGATTTTTCAGCAATGAATTTTCACCCAGTGAATCTAGTCGTGCTCGAACTTTCGCGAAGTAACATCACTGATGACTGGGGTGGATGGTTACAAATCAAGGTACCGACACACCTTGCTCATGTTTGCTTCAAAATCAATCTATTGACCTTCGCTAGCTAGTTGTATGCTATTGTATTCTCTACTTTTCATCAGCATATAATCAGCCTTTTCTTTCCACTGCAGATGGCAAAAAATTTGAAAGTTCTCGATTTGTCACATTGCAAAAAGTTAACCAAGACACCTGATTTTTCCGAGTTTGGCAAGTTGTAGAAATTGATTCTCGCTGGGTGTGAGAAATTGTCTATGATTGATGGTTCAATCGGTAAGCTAACACTGCTACATATTTTGAATATTGATGGATGCATTACCCTCCAAGGGTTGCCCAAAGAAATCGGTTCCCTAGAACGTTTGTCAGAGATTATCATGCCCTCCAAAGGCAAGCCTTTCGAGCTTTCTGAGACACTAGACGGTCTAAAATCTTTGATGAGGTTTGAAGTTCAAAATCATGATGGTATCAGCCAACTTCCTGACTCTATTGGAAGGTTAACGAATCTCACGCATTTGCTTTTGCCTGGATGCAAGAGTCTATATAAGCTTCTGGACTCTATTGGGGAACTAAAATCATTGGTTCACTTGGATTTAGAACAATCAGGGATTAGGGCAATCCCGATTCCATTGGAAATCTGAAGAGACTAAAAATCATTAGGGTGGGGCACCCAAAGATAGAAAGGATACCTTGTGCTATTGGACGTACGGAGATGCTCGAAGAGGTCGATGCCCCATGTTGTTATCATCTTAAGGATGAATCCCTATGGGAAATGGAGAGCCTAACCCGTCTAAGGATCTTGAACTTAGATTGGACCCCAATCTCTACAGTGCCAACGATGATCAGCGGTTTCTCTAGTTTCCAAACGCTTATGATTACAAGCCAAAAGCTTTGTCCATTGCCAGAGCTTCCCTCGAGTTTGAAATGTCTAGTGGTTGCAGCTGCTCAATTTCCTATTCTTCCCGATCTCTCGAGCCTAGTTCATTTAGATCATTTCGAAGTGTGGAGACTTGATTCAAGTACTGCATCATCTGGGGCGAACGAGGTTATCTCACCTTGGAGGGATGCGCAGTCCATCCATCAGCTTCCGCGTAGCTTGTCAGAATTGAGACTTGGCGGGATCCCACAATTGCCAATTTTTCCGACTTCAAAAGCTTGTCGGTTCTCATTATCAGCGGATGTCCGTTGCCACATTTCCCCGCATTTGAATACTTGGAGAGGTTAAGGGAATTGAAGATATCATTGTGCGAATTCCTGGAGAGCACGCCCAGAATGTTGTGCTTGAAGAGGATACAAAAGTTACAGCTTAGTGACTTACCCAAATTGGCGGAGATCCCAGGATTGGGGCAGCTGGAATCACTGAAGTTTCTACACATTAGCAGGTGTAATGCTATCGAACAATTGCCTAACCTGTCGACGTTGCAAAATTTACGGCATCTCAGGCTAGTTCACTGTGGAAAGATAAGAGCCATCGAAGGTTTGAAAGAATTGATTTCTTTGAAGAATGCAGAGATCAAACGTTGCATGTCCCTTGAAAGGTTGCCCAATGTGTCAGCATCCACCAAGTTAGACACTAAATGGAAGTGGCAAGACGCTGCTGAAGACATCTAGTCGCAGAGATTTCTGCATTCAGTCTACCGTACCAGGGTGGCCAATTGTGATTTTCAGCATTGTAGGACAAATAAGCCTAAAGCAGATTTCATCATTCCGAATACGCAAGGACCTCCAATCAAAGTACATCATGTCCAGTATGCAGGAGGGCAGTTTTGTTTATCAAGAAGTGAGCGCGCGGGTTGAAGATGTGGAATCTCATTGGGTCAATAATTAAAGAGATTTGTACGATAGAGCCTTCTTTACTTGTACTTCAAAATAGGAATCTCAATGGAAGTTGTGTTGTTATTATTCTCAAACATGTAATCAAACGAATAAAATCTAATGAGGTTGACCTCGCCAAAGGTCGGCCAGGACAAGTCTCCCCATGGCTAGGCAAACGAGTTCAAGCCTCGAGCAAAGGCCAGAACGACAAAAAAGCCCAAATCGCCAAATTAACCCTGTCAAAGCCCACTCGTCCCTTCAAGCAAGAGAGAACAATGGGAATCAAAAACAGAACGCGAAATACCATTTTTGAGCCCAATACTGGACAATACTGGACTCCTCGATTTTAATGTCGTAGAGGACACCTTCGTACCTGATCTCGCTCTCGAACGTCAAGCTAATTGAGCTCCCAATGTACGAATCTGCTATCGAATTCAATCTCGAAGAAGAACTCTCGATTGCCATGCTGTCATGCCATCCAATGGTTGGGCGAGGCTCGCCCTTGCCAAATCTGGCAAGGCTAGTGGCAAGGCGAGCTCGCTCTTACCCAGCAACGGTGAGGGGAGATTGAGCCTTCCCAGCCCTTGCCTCTTGCCAATATCAAGGTCTAGCGACCAAATGGAGGAAAAATGAAGGAAAGAAGAAAAATAAAAGATAAATAAATAAATTTTGAAAAATATTAGAATGTAATTAAAAAACATCCACGTCAGCACTGATCATGTCATATAGAATGGCCAATGTCCACGTTAACACCAGTCAGCCAAAATTGATCAGATGGAATGGATTGGTATAAATACAAAATGTTTAAGACTCAATGCCAATCATGGAGGTAAAAGGGTGGACCTCTTTCTTCCCTTGATGCTTTTTGCATGAAGAATCTTAAGGAGGATGATTAACATCGCAACTAATTAGATGAGATCTTGATTTATGAAGAAAATATTTATTCTTAACCAAAAAAATCCACTCATAATAAAAAATGCTAATTAGTTGCACTCGCTGCCGTATGGGATTTGCTTTATTGTACAAGATATAAAATATTCAATTTTGGAATTGAAATTCATAAGAGATAAAATAAACTTATAAATTGTATGAAAATGTCCACTGGCTGGATATTTATATAATAACTCATCGAGGATATTTAGGAAATAGAAATTGCGATCGCTTAAAAGTAGATAAATTGTCTTTGCTTTATCTATACTAACAAATATGAGGGCACATGCGTATACGTGTCAAGATAAATGAAAATAAAGATTAAATGTGTGAGAAGACAGATAAATATCTAAATACAAATCAGTTTATGCAAAAAAATTTCTATCATATGAAAATAGAGAGCTTCACATTTAATTTTGGAAAGTAAATATTTTATATGACAATTATAGAAATTATGTTTTGTCAATCATATCATACTATGTCGCCAAAATACATTCAAAAAAGACACGGAGGTTTCAAGAAGTTTGTGAACTTTTCTAGGAAGATTGTGAGTGGTATAGAAAAAGAAATTAAATTATATTTGATAGAGATATCGTGAAATAATTATTAATCTATGCATATATCCATTGATATAATATTTGTAAATGACTGATTGAGAAAAGATTGAGATCCCTTAAAAAGTTGCGGGTTCTCTTTACTTTATATACTAATATAGCTTATATATACAAATAACAGAAGATATATGAACATGATATTTTTCTATACTTTGGCTAAACAAATTAGGCACATGAAATAATTTTTTCACTAACAAAAGACAAATCATTACATATTTTAATGCCCATGTTGCGGTATTTTACGTATGTGAAGATTTTTGGGCCCGTGGTCGAATTTCAAGTCATGTTAATCGAGAAACAAAAGATGTAACCATGTAATCAGGGGGGCTGGGCTGGTTCATTTTCACCATGGTTACATAGTCGTGCCTCTCCAGCTTCTGGGAGAACCAAGTCCCTATCCGCCCTCACCGACACATGTAGCAGATCCCAGGTTGTCGAATCAAAAGAAAGAGGCAACATTAAAACTAGGTCTGCCATTTTACCAGCATCGAGGACTTTGCATTTTCTCTCTTCTTCCACTCAATTATTTGCATTTACGTCCGACACCAAGATCTTCCTTCGAAAATTATACTTGCTCCGTTACATTCACGGCACCATTTAATGCCCACTCTTATTCGCATACGTGCATGTGCGGCAATTGAGTTATGTACCCGGAGAATTCTTTATATCAAAGGTTTATTTATTTCTTTTGTAAAAAAATTGATGGAGAAAAATATTTTACAAAGAAATGGCTGTTTTCGTTATTCGACTGTGTACCTGAGAATGAGATGGAAAGTTTTTTGATTTATAGATCTTACTACCTTCCAAAATTATAACTCCATAGCCGAGTGAAAAATTATAAAACCAAATGATGATTTAGTCCGACAAACTTACAACAAATTGAACACTTATATGTGATTGAAGCTAATGTTAGAAATTTTTTTTTTTTTATAGAGATGAAACTGCTAGAAGAGGAGGAAAGACCAATGAGGAGAGGGAGAGTAGATTCAAGCTCTATGCGAATATGCACGTGGAAAAGGATCCTGGCAAAACAATTCTTCTTTTTAAGATGGGAAATCGTTTTCCTTAAATTTAAGCATGGTTACTTTCCTTGATTGGAAAATCTTTTCCGTTGATTATCCACTTTTAGGAAACCAAACACATGAAAATTTGGAAAACCGTTTCATAAAAGCATATCATAAAACCAGACACATCCTAATTTTGCTAGATTATTTATTAAAAAAAAATCTTAGCTACTATATTCTCCCTCACTAATATAGCGGAAATTATGGTACGTGCATATTGACCCACTTTCTTCATTGTCTTCACCCATTTTCTTTCTTGAGAAAATTGTCCCAAAAATCCTAAACTCATTATACTTTTACCAATTCAATCATAAACCTTTAATTTTATCAATTGACTCTAAACTTTTTTCACATTTTACCAATTAAATTCTAAACTTTTGCACGTTTTACTAATTGAGTTCATTTGGTTAAATTTTGGTCAAAAATTGTTGACGTGAACAGTAGCCTATCCTGGGGCACGAGGCTCACGACAAACAATTTTTAAGAATATTGTAATTTTTTTTTTTTCAATTTTTCAATTTTTAATTTTTATTCTTTTCTTTTGCTTTTTTTCTTTTTTCTTATTTTTTTCTCTAACTCTAGGTCGAGGAGGTCACCAAACAACCACCAGCTATGGGTGGGCCTTGTGGCCCTAGCTAGACCCTTGTCCTCGCCAGCCAAAGGGCAAGGGTCCGACAAGGGCCAACACCCTTGCTTGTGGCCGATAAGGGCATGGAGGCCCTCTCCTATGGCTAGTGAGAGTAGTAACTCCCTCACCCAAACCAAGCAAGGATCGTGACCCTCACTCTATGGCCAATGGGAGTCGAACGGCAACTTCGTTGTCTTGGGTTTAGGGACAAAAGGAAAGAAAAATAAAAATAAAAATAAAAATATTGATAAAATATTAAAATATTATTAAAATTGTGCACATCAGTGCGGGTTGTACCATGTAAAACATCCAGCATCCACTTCAGCTCCTAAGTGTAGAGTCGCCTCCAACTTACACTATCATTTCATTCGTGTGACGCCACAATAAGCAAATGATGGGCAGAGGGGGCCGAGCGAAGGCCCCAGCTCGTAAGTGTTAGCAAGCCTTGAAAGTAAAAGAGACGCAAACTCAGATTCTTCAGTCTTTGTCGACAAGATTTGATCATAACCAAAGAGATTTTAACAATAAAGCCAATGTTACAGTGATCGCGTGCTAGCGGGTGAAATCAAATACAGGCGACGAGGGTGGCTTCATCCGAGATGGCGCATGCTCCTCCAAGAAAGTCGACCGATGGGCTGTTCCCCTGGGGATAAAGGCCCGTGGATTCAAACGCAGTAAAGGACTTGATCAATTCCCTACAAACGAGCAGTTGATATCTCTAGGAGACAATTTTGTAGTTCAAATTTGGAAATCTCAATCAAACTTTCGGTGTTATTATTCTCAAACGAATAAGGTGTACGGATTGATAGTTTCACTCTGGACACAAGAGGGGAATTCTGTATAGATTTAAGACCCTCCTAATTATTTAATCTTCTCTACTTCTGGGGAATCAAGTTGAAACTTAAGTAGATTTTTTGATTGGTAAACAATACTCTTGGCCTTTTTCATTTTCTTTTTCAGTAATTAAATGGTCGGAAGCCAGAAAAATCAATTAGGGATAGTTATACGAGGCACTAAAGTCACGTTACCTTAATGGACCCAAAGCCCAAACCTAACAAATTCCATGTAGAATTCAAATGGACCGTCTTTATGCTCTCGATTTCCAATTGAGGCCCTTGAGAAGAGCTTGCTCCGGGAAGGCACATTGCGTGTTTATCTTTCTGAAAAACAGAAAGAGAAAGACATCATGCGACACGCATTTACCACCCATATGAACTATATAATCCAAGTGTCCATCTCACCTCCTGAGCCATATAATATATCTCTTGTTGATATTAAGATTATTTTGTCTTTTTCAATATGAATTGTTGTGATGCGTGAAGTTATTATGCTTTATTCATTTTGATAATCTCTCAAATATTGATGTAGTATGTAAGGTAAGACAACAAATTTTCATTACCAATAAATATGAGATCGGCTGCATTAGGCACGATGGCATCTCCTGGTTCTCGTGGTTTAGCTAATGAAAGACTAAAACTATTTCCAATTTGTCATCCGTCACACGTTCGATGGAACAATAACGGCTCCTACATGGCCAATTAGTCGTATTGCATATCAAGGACTTGTTCTGCAATTAGTGTTCAAAACAGCACATTCTGATGATTTACATTCAAGTAATAATTTGATTACCTTAAATATAGAGAGTGATCTAATTAATTGACTCAAGTGCTCTCTTAGATTTCCAGAAGATGTGAATCAACATTGAAGCCTATAGACAATCCACAAACATTGCTAGAGATTTGAAACTTTTACACACAATGACTTGTAAAACTAATATGGTCACAAATTATCTATTATTGTGGATATGATTGATGTCTTCTCATAACGTGAATATAAAAAGATAATACATAGTGACAAAAGTAGGCTATTGTACATTGCTTTTAATACCATGCTTTCCTCTGTTTCTGGTTGGAGGAAACCAGCCTTCTGATTTATAGGTTACAAATAGAGGCATCACTAACATTTCCGTTTAATCAAATTTACATGTAGATGATGTTTATAACTTGTATCCTACCAATTAGAGGCATAACTGGAGAAAATTTCTTTTAACCATGGATGAAGGAAAATATGACCCTTATCGCACGGTATCTAGAATCTCCTTTCTAAATGAATAGATGTAACTAGATCACTTCAAAATGACATGTACATCGCATGTTACGAAACAAGTGAAAACTCTTGTTTCGGTAATTAAATAATTCAAAGTTTGTCTTGCAAACATAAATAACTTAATAAGTGGACTTAGGTCGGGGGTGGTTGCAGAGAGAATGTTGTTAGGAAATCCCTTATGATGTTTTGAAGATGACAAAATAAATCAAGGCTACTAACATGTTTGATGGTTGAGTAATAGACCATGCGAGATGTTAGAACATGTAGAGATATTATCAAAGTCGAAGACGACCAGGGAAAGAGCGTAACACATGTCCAAAATATATTCGAAGATTTCAGGACTTACGTGTCAAAGTCGAAGACTAGGGACTCAGACTCAAAGTCGAAGGCTGGAGACTTTAATGTCAAAGTACTGTTCTACATCAGTACGCTCACTCGACAAATTCGGGCCCGAACGTGAATGCGGGCCGGAGACGGACTCTATCTTTGAAGCTAAGCGGGTACTGAGACCTTAAAGCTAAATACGTTTCGAAGCGGATATGTTCGGACCCGGTGTAAAGTCTACGGACTTCATGTGTAAAGTCTACGGACTCGGACTTTTACATCCGAGATTCAATGAATCGTAACTCAAGCCCAATCATACAACGGCTAGTGATCTGGTTTGGATTCCACATCAAGATTGATTTGATTGACTCAATCTATTTGATTAGCAATTGGATGTTGAAGACAAGAACTTTATATACGAAGAAGCTTTACTTATGGAAACCAAGATTTCGTTTGTATGGGCGTCGGAATCAATTTGGGATTTTACCTTTGTCACTCAACGGCTACCAAATCTTCTAGATACGGTTGTCCAATGGGTATATTGGAAGACGATTCTCGGGATCTTGTCCAACGGGTAGTTTGGAAGTGGAGGAGTATTTAAGGAGATCATGGACCGATGAGCAAGTAAGAGACGGAGCGTAGAATTTATAATTCCAAAGTACGGCGACTTTTGATCATATACTTGTCTCTTGAGAGCTTAAACGTTTGTAATCGTGAGAGAAATACCAAAAGAGTGACTTAGTGAGATAGTGTGATCTACTACTAAGTGTTTGCACTCGAAGTTGTAATCTCTTGTTGATTGCATAGTGGAATCCAGCCAAGAAGGCTGTTAGCGTGGGAGAGTGGACGTAGGTTTGGATTAAGCCGAACCCCTATAAATCTTGTGTTCTTATTCTCTTCCCTAACTCCTTTATTTTTGTTCATACTAGCACTCTCAAACGCAAGTTCATCATATTTACCTGCCCCAACCATTTCCTCTCATTTGCAACTATCCTAAAATCACCAAGCAACTGAAAAACCTCAAAAAGTTTCGACCCCTTTTCAAAAGTCTCCTGTCCTATTCTTTTCTCTTTCCTCTCTTATATTTTATGCATGCCTCACCCACTCGCCCGCAATCGAATTGAAATGTCAAAAAGAAAAGTTGTGGAAAAACATGAAAGGTAGAGGCATGCATGTGTCCCCACCTTTTGCTTTTTCCCAACATATCTCTTCGAATTGTACCTGAGGATTACGAAGAGATTCTCTATGTTCTTTTTCTTTTTGCATGAAGGATCTTAAGGATGGATGATTGAAACTTCTGTAAATGTACATGTAGAGCATGAAGTATTCCACACTGAATCATGCTAAACTTCTCATCTAAGTATATGAGATTTGCACCGATGTCTAGTCATTCTTTAGCTATAGCATTTAGGTTGAGGGGTCACTATAACTTGGTTCAATTATAACTTCTACAGGTTCTGTTTAAATCACATGTCTCTCAATTTCTAAGGCGCTGGTTATAACTTATAGAAGCGTGTAAACTAGAGAAGAACAATGATATTAATGGCGCTTAGTAAACTTCAAAAGATACTGTTTGGTACAAACTTTTTCATAGTTCTTTAAGTTATCAAAAAAGGTTTATAGTTTAATAAGGTGTTTGGCAAATATTTTATAGCTATACTAGCTTATAGCAGAATTTAGGAACTACCTTATCGAATTTTAAGGTTTTGTAGTTTCAAAATACATATTATTAAATATGTAAAATTACAACCATTCAGAGCACAACTACTATTTATTCAAGATTATAGCAAACGAGCTCTTATTGTGTAGCACCCCAAGTCCATTAAAAGTTAAAAGATTGAATAATAAAAAATAATTTAGTATTCAATCCCAGATGCTACATATTATCCACATTACCAAAAAAGATCTTGAAATAATTAAGATCTACATGTTATTCATTCTCACTGTAAAAGAAAACACTCATTATTATCTTAAAAATATTTGAAACCCCCTACAAAAATTAGATCCTGGAATCATGCCACAGAGTGCTCGAATTCGCCGACACCCCGTCCAGTCGAGGATTCAAACCAAACAAAATCCAGAGCTTCTCAACAGCCACGGGGACGGCCAAGCAGGAGCGCTGGAGCGCTCGCCCCCTCCAAAACTTGCTATTAATAAGGCCGTGTGGTCTATAAATAAATGGAATAAATATGCTGAAAATACTAAAAATTATCACAAAAGTGTCATCAAATTCTAAAACTTTCAGATAGTGCAACCAAATTTTAAAAATTATCAAATTATTTGTAATTAAGTCCTTCATTAACTCCATCCAATTTGGCTAATGAAAGGCATTTGTGTTATGTGTGGATTAGATATTTAGTAAATGGTACAATATTGATCGTAAATTTGTACATCTAGTCGCCATAAATCTCCTAACCACATGATAATTTGCGCCAAAGAAGTTGAAACTTGTGTATTGTTCGGTGCTCATAACCTTTTTAGTGTCTTCTAAACACGGTCGTATGACAAGGTGGGGGCAGAATTTTACTCAATGCCAAAAAATTATCGATTCTTTTATGCCACTACCAGTAAAAAGAAGTGACCAATGACTTTTGCTCAAGTAACTTGTTGGTAGCTTACTAATATTTTACGAAAGTACCAACATCTTTTTAGGTAAAATATTGCCAAACATTTTACTAGCAAAAGTGCACATGCGATTTGTGTATGCAAAAAAATTGACAAGTGAATTGCCTTATTACGGAATATTTGAATTACTAATTAATGAAAAGAGATTTTTGATTTAATATAAATAACTTACAAATTTACATATGGAAAGAGAAATATATTTCAAGTTTTGAATTAATTTTTCCGTAAGGTCGTTATAAGATAGAAAACATTCAATTTTCACATTGAAATTCATAAGAGATGTATAAAATTCATAAATCTTACGTTGATGTCCATTGGTTGAACATGTGTATAATGACTCATCGACAATATTCAGGAAAAAGAAATCGCGATCACTTAAAGTTAGATAAATTCTCTTTGCTTTATTTATACTAGCAAACATGAGGGCACATGCGTATACGTGTGAAGGAAAATGGATAAGAAAAGATCAAATGTTTGTAAAAACAGATTAATATCAAATAAATTTATGAAAGAAATTTCAATGATTATCAGAATAGAGAGTTTTACATTTAATTTTGGAAAATAAAATATTGTATTTGACAATTATTTGAATTACGATTTTGTCAATCGTTTCATACTATCTCACCATAATACATTCAAAAGACACGGAGATTTCAGGAAGTTTTTGAACTTTTCTAGGAAGATTGTGGGTAGTATAAAAAAAGAAAATTATATTCTATTTAAAGAGAGATATCGCTAAATAATTTTTAATTTACGCATATATCCATTGATATAATATTTATAAAATGAGTAATTAAGGGAATTGAGGAATGAAAAGAAAAGATTGAGATCTCTTAAAAGTTGGAAGTTTTCTTAACTTTATATACTAACATAGTTTATAAACATGAATAACAGAAGATGCATGAACATGAAATAACTCTATTCTTTGACTAAACCAATTAGGTAGATGGCATAAATATCGATTTATTTTCACTAACAAAATACAAATTATTACATACTTGGATGCCCATGTCACGATATTTGGACGTATGTGGAGATTTATGGGCCAGGAGTCGAATTTCAGATCATTTTACTCGAGAAACGAAAGATATAGGACGACTATAAGAGCAGGAAACGCTCATTTTACGACATTGTCATTAAGTAGAGAGGGTGGCACATGTAGCCGGTCCCAGGTTCGTAACTCTTGTCGAAGGGAAGAAGCAACATTAAAACTTAGGTCTGCCATTTCACCAGCATCGTGGACTTTGCACTTTTCTCTCCTCTTCTACTCAATTATTGGCATTTATGTCCGACACCAAGATCCTCCTTACCAATTATATCTTGCTCATTTATGTTGACGGCACCATTCAATGCCCACTCTTATTCGCATACGTGCATGTGCGGCAATTGAGTTATTTTCCCGGAAACTTCTTTTCATAAAAAGGTGTATTTATTTTTGGAGAAAAAATTATGGAGTATAATGTCTTTCGTGAAAATCATTTTCAAAGAAATGACCGGTTTCCAGTTGTTTGGCAGTGATCCTGAAAATGACATGAAAGATCTTCCTATCTTCCAGAATGTATGTCACATAGCCGAGTGAAAAATTATAAAATCATACGATGATTTAGTTCAATGGACCTACAACGAATCAAACGCTTATATGGGATTGAATCTAATGTTGGAAATCAATTTGAAGAGGAAAGACCAGTGAAGAGAAAGAAAGAGAGTAGATTGAAGCTCTATCTGAGTGCGCGTGTGGGAAAGGAGCCGGCAAAGAATACTTCTTTTCAGGTTGGAGCAATCATTTCTCTCAAATTTAAGTATGGTTATTTTCTGGATCGAAAAGTCTTTGCCGTTGATTATTCATTTGTTAACAAGGCAAATACATGAAAATTTGAGAATCGCTCTATAAAACTAATTCATAAAAACAAACGCACCCTAATTTCACCATATAATTTTAACAAGTCCTTGCTACTATATTCTCCCCCCTCGTGTAGACGTAATCATGGTACGTGGGTATTGACCCACCTTCTTCATTATCTTCACCCATTTCTCGGCAAGTGTAAATTTTTTTTTTTTTGAAAAATGAGTCACTTGAGTACCACATCTAGCGAATTTGTCAAAAATTTTACATGACGATCTTTTATTAATTTTGCTTACTTACGTGACTCACCGAAAAATCTAACTTAGTAAAGATACACAAAAAGATGTTGTTTTGCACAATTCGAATTTTAATATAAAATTAATTAAATTAAATTTAAAACCAAATTTAGAAATAAAAAAAAAAAAAAAGAAGAAGAAGACAAAGATAAATAGCAACTGCGGCGAGGGCTCGGCCCTCGTCGCTGCCATTGCTAGCCCTTGGCCCGGTCGGGCGGGTCGGCAACCCTCGCCGAATCTAGGGGAGGGCCGCGACCCTCACCCCGGATCTGGCGAGGGCTCACGGGCCATCATCCTGTCAATTGATTGGGGTCACCGGCCCACAGTCGGGGCTCGACAACCCCGACCCTCCTCCCACCTTCCTAGCGATGGCGGGGGAGGCGACGGTGACAAGGGCTAAGCTCTCAACTACCGGCTGCTATTCATCTTTCTCCTTTAAATATATATATTTCTCTATTTAATTTATTTAATTTTTATATTTACCTACATTAACAATAAAACGACATCGTTTTGGCACTTATCTAGCCATGTCAACATGCAAAACAACGTCGTTTTGCACTTGGCTCATTGGAAAATCATCATGTCGGTGTTTTAGCCGGATTTTCTCGCTATTTGCAGTTAATTAATCCATTTTACTCCGATTTTAGCACATAAATGTCACTTTTCTAATTCTTGGCACTTAAGTGTTCTCTCATGTCAAGTTTTGAATACCTAAACTCCCCATTTCTTTATCGCCATTATCACCAGTGTTGCACCTTTTTATGCTTTTCTTTCTCTTTTTTTACACACATTTATTCGTATCTTATTTAATTCTTTCCTTTTCTTTTTTCCAGTGGAAATTATTTTATTATTGAACTTATGGGAGAGACTAATGTAGGATGGGAATCAAATTATAATTTTTATCTAATTAACCGGTATTTGTTTTTATAAGAAGGTTTAGGTTCCTTAGCATACTAGATTCTCCTTTTAGGATTTCATATAAGAAAGTTGTATCTATAGTTCCAAATGTTTCACCAAACGTATAATCAACTCCTGAACTTTTGAATTTGTGCAATCAAATCCTAATTTTTTCGGTATTGGACGTAATTTAGTCAATACGGTGAGCTCACGTATAACTTTGCTAGCATGGCATGTCAAAATGCAGCATGGCATTTTTTTAAAATTTCTTTATGCATATATGGCTTTGAGTCTTTGACATGGCACCACATCAATAAAATTAAAAAGCTAAAAAAGTTTGAAGAAAAACCCAAAAAATTAAATAAAAAAGCCAAAGATTGTAGATAATTATTTTTTAAAAAAAAAGCAAAGTCATAGGGAGAGGCACTATACGTAAATTATCACTAGCAGCGCACTTCCTTTTCTCTGTCCTTCATCCTCCTAATCATTTTAGTTGACACGAACCTGTAAATTATCGAATCGAATAGCTTTATTTTTTAGAGTGGAATGTCCCTAAGATAGAAGCTCGGTTTGATTGAATGAGCTTATGGAAAACGAGAGATTTCACCTTCAGTCAGGGATGTAGATTGATTAAAGGGAGTAATCACGTATTTGGCTCGTTCTACTGAAAATGTGGCCTTTGAATATTTTGTCTCTCCCTCTCTCTTCAATCATTCTAGAATATTTGCATGTATATAATAGTCATCTCCCCCTCCCAAAGAGATAAACTATAATGATTCGGTCCAATGAGAGCGGGGAGTAATCGTTGGGACTAGAAGGCCCTGGACAAGCGACTCCCAGCATGCTTCTAGGATGGATAAAGGGATAATAATGAACCAAACTATACATCAAGTAAGGAAATGGTGATTCTGAGATATATATGAGAAAATTGAAATTAACTTATAAAGGCACAATGGCAAGCTTTGCTTGCATGTACGTCAAATGACAAAACCTGAGGCTCGATATGGAACGGGTCAAAACAGACAATACCTCGAGTGAGTTAATCTAAAATTATCACATCAATTTATATTGTCAAATAGAGCTGAATGTGAACCAAATTATGTGTAGGCATAGAGATATATGCAAAAAATAAGTTTTATGCTATTTGGTATTGGTATTTGATATTCTGAGAGCATCAGCCAAATTTCAGGAGCCATGAAATAGTCCCACTGCCTTGAATTACTTTTGTGCCACCTCTCGACAAATATGCTTGTGTTTTCAGGATGCCCTTTTTCACGGTTAAAGTTGAGAAATGGGAGAAGCCACCGGGGAATTTCATGCTTGACCGAAAAGATAGGTTGGTTTTTTGCTCGCTCTAGGACAAGCACAGGTACCTGCGGCACAGGGCCGTGTGTTCCGACCCAGTTTCTGTAAAAGTTGTTTGGCATTTTTCAGAAAAAAATCCACCTTTATGTCTCCCTTCTGCTTTTCTACTTTGGCTTTGCTTCCATAAAATAATGCAGACTAAATTCTTTGCTTGTCCGACCAAAAGAAAAAAATTCTTTTCTTGACATGGTGGATTATTTAATTTCAAGTAAATATAACACTAAGAAGAAAACTTCTTCTTTTATTAATTTCGGTCAATTGAAGCTGACATGTTGATCAGGACTAAAAACGTGATGTTTAAATAATTAATGCCTTTTTGAAATGAAATCCCGTAAGAAAATTTAGAGAGAGAAGACGGAAGACGGAATTATGACAGCCACCTATACAATGTATAGTCATTTTCCTAAAGACAACTATTGCTTCAAGATTGGACGAAGCTTTACTAAAATGCTCTCAGAAAACACACAAAAGATTCGAACTACAGATTTCAAATCCGAAAGCAAAAATCTATAATATAATGAAAACTCGCTCTAAACCTGCACCAATGGTTATTTGCAATTAGGCATCAAACGGTCGCAACTGTGAATTCAATAGATGTAAAAGGAAGTGATAATTGCATAAGATAAACACTTGTTCACTACTCAAGCCCAAAACCTAAGTTTGGGTAATATTATAGGTATATTAATTTGAAATTTTTCGTGACATTAATCCTTTATATATATACATACACACCACTCGCACTGAATAATGGCTCGAAATCTTCAAAGGGGAAGCTGCTGGCTCCCACACGATCAATCAGTCATTTCCCTTGTCAAGTCATTGTTGTACACACCATACGAATCCCAAATCCACCAGAAAAATATTAACAAACACGAAAGAAAAATAAATAAATAAAGGACGACGCGGATTTTTGTCATGGACTTAGCATGCTTCTCGCATGAAACCAAACTTGTCTAAATCGTGAAATCAAATGATGTCACGCTATGAGACATAGGACTACCCAAAAAAAATTCGTGACAATAATAGCCTCCCATAACATAATTGTTGTGTCATGTCGAGTACTTGAAGCCTCAATTTTAGAATTTTCCAAATTTTTTAAACTTTATTTTCAAATTCCTAATGAGGTGAAAAGGTGTTGGCATCTGAAATTACGCAATGCTATTTACATGATAAGGTTATTTAACTAAAAGTTTTGCAATATCAAACCTAAGATGCGTGAAGTTCCAAACTTTGTTAAAATCTAAAATCAAGGTTGCTATATATCTTCATATAATGGATGGACACATTATGGTGACCTTGATTTTATGGGCATGTTTAGTTTGGTTAGAAAAATTCAAGTTTGAAAAACCAAACCTAAATTAGTAGCTTGCTTTTGACATTTTGAAAGCCAAAATGAATCAAAAGGGTGAACTAAATCTCATAAAGTTTGTGATGAGACATTCATTGATCGGCCACCGGTTGTGCTTGAATACTATGATAAATTCGTCTTTATGGAATGATCGAGTCTCTACATGCTATACCAAGTTGATTCATTTTTCAGATTTACTTACCTTATAGGATTTGCATCTTTGTCTTGAAATTACGTACCTCTCTTTCGTATGAAATGAAAGTTTTCTTTCCAATGAAAAGAAAACAAAGTTCTCATAAAGTTCTGAAAGAATATAATTGTAGACTATTGTAGCGCAAAAATTCAATTCCATGTACCGCATTTCATATTGCAAAAGGACTAAAGGAATGCCAGTGGTGGCAGAATTAAATGACCAAATTGGACCATGTCCTCTCTTGCTTCTGCGCAAAGGCAAAGTGCTGCTACCTTGGCTAACCAACCGACCTCTTGCTGTTCAATTGTGATTCATGTAGGCCCTTATAGAAAAACACAAGTCATTTTTACCGAAAAAACCAAAACAAAATATAGAACAGATCAAAATAAAAACTTGGAAACCAGCCAAAAGACATCACCGGGCAACCTAAAAGTCTTGGTATAAAAGCCCCTAAAAAATAGAAACTGGAAAAGTCTTGGTTGTTAGCACTTAAAACCTAAAAGTACCTTACTCCAAAATATAAATTGGACGTATATATCAGCACTCGTCCTTGATGTTCCTCAATTTAAAACTTACTGCACTGACTCTCCTCCCCCACCACTCACCCTTTGATGTTTCAAGTCTGTAAACTCAGTTTCTGCAGCAGCTGCAGGAGACAGCTGCACTCACAAACTGTGCCATGAAACAGGATACAGTGTTTGATGAAGACAAGGCACCACTAATTATAAAATCAAGAAAGGAAAACTTATCAATCCTGCTGTACAAAAGGAAAAGAAGAACTTCAAACATTTGAACTCCTTAAAGTTAGAGCACCCCCCAACCACCAAAAAAGGTAAAAGAAAATTCAAGAAAAAGAGGAAAGAAAATGAAAGAAGACAAATTTATAAAAGAAAATGCTAACCCAACTCATTGAAAACCTAGGAGGGGTAAAAAGAAACAACATTCCCACCAAAAACAAAAGATCAAATGCTAAGAAGATCCACCGGAGGCGATTGCGGCGCCGGCTGTTGCTGCTCCTTCCCATCTTTCGTCGTCGCCGAGGACTCGAGCGCCAAGCCTTGTGGTGGCAAGGACTGCGCCACCACCACCACCGAATCTCCTTGGCTGAGCCCGGCGGCCTCGGGCGCTCCGTCAGGATCTGGACGACCTCTCGCATCGTCGGGCGCTCCACCGCCTGCTCCCTCGGCGCACAGCATCGCGACGTAGAACACGTGCATGGCCTCGTGGAGAGGACGGCCGGGAGCCTCGGGTCGAGGATCTTCTGGACCTCCTCCTTGTTCGAGTTCGTCATCTTTCGCATCCACTGGACGATGTCCACCCCATCCCCGAATTCTCCGACCGGCTTCCTCCCACTAACTAGCTCTAATAGAACCACCCCGAAACTGTAGACGTCGCTCTTCTCATCCACCTTTAGAGTGTACGCGTATTCTACACACACCAAACAAAGAAAAAAACAACTATTAAAAAACCGTCGAGCAAACCAGAGAATCAAACGAGCACAAAGTCAAAGGTTAGTTGACAAGTTTCGCTAAATCAATTGACAAAAGAGCTCCTAAGAATGCATCCGGATTTGAATTCATGAGTTGGACAGGCCAGGTAGTCCTTGTCAAAGCTAGGCCGCATATAGCGGGTGAGATGTCTTGGTGGTATAGGCCTTTCGGGTGGACCGTCATATAATTCATGTGCTGAAAGCTGCATCAATCTCTACTTTCGGTTTGTCGAAAAGGATTGATTGCGAATTTTTCTAAGTTTCGGAGAAAAAAGAAGAAATAGTTCACATTGGACATGAGGGTCAAAAACAGGCATGAAGAAGAGGGAGAGACTTGAGCAAACATATGTACCTAAAATTCAAACAGTGACAGTAAAATCTCAGTCAAAGGTCAGTTCAGTTCAGCATATTCTTGGATCATTGACCAAGTGAATCATGGCCTCTAGTACAGATTTAAGTACTTCACCATTCGAAGATCAAACAACAACATCTATCATATCACTTTGTAACTAGATTTCAAGATCGAATCGAAACGTACCTGGCGCTATGTATCCATATGACCCGGCAATGGCGGACATGCACTCTGATGTACCCGAGTCCTGTAGGAACTTGGCGAGCCCGAAATCGGCGACGTGGGCTTCGTAATTCAAGTCGAGGAGGATGTTGTTCGACTTCACGTCCCGGTGGACGATCAGCGGCGAGCAGTCGTGGTGGAGATAGCACAGCCCCTTGGCGGACTCGACGGCAATCTGGTACCGCGTATCCCAGTGCAGGTGCCCGCCTTTCTTGCCGTGCAGGACCTCGCCGAGGCTCCCGTTGGGCATGTACTCATAGACCAGGAGGTTCGTCTCGTGGTTCGAGCAGAAGCCGAGCAGCCTCACGATGTGGCGAGTGCCGGATCCGCCCGAGGGTCTGGATCTCCGCGTTGAACCCGTGGTCGTGGGACGAGCCCCGGCTCATGGCCGGGAGTCTTTCACGGCGACCTGGTCGCCGTTGGGCATCGCCCCTTTGTACACGATGCCCGCGCCACCCTTCCCGATGATGTTATCCTCCTTCAGGGAATCCAGGATGTCGTCGCAGGTGAAGTCCAGGCGCTGGAACGCGGTCAGCTTCCACGCACGGGACTCGCCGGCCTTCTTCAGCGACCGGGCTTTGAGGATCGCGGCGATTGCGAACACGATTGAGCAGACGAGCAACCCGATCACGAGCAGTAGCTTCAGGGAGGCAGAGCGGACCCTTGGCGTGCGCTGGATGAGTCCCGTTCGCGAACCCCTCCTTGCAGGCACCCAAGTAAGGACCGCAAAGATCAGGATTGCCCAAGAACGATGTGTAATTGAAATAGCTGAACTGGCCGGTGCCCGGAACCAGGCCGGAGAGATTGTTATACGAAAAATCGACCGACGTCAAGCTCTGCATTGTGGATATTGAGGTGGGGATATTGCCAACGAGATGATTCCTCGACAGGTTCAAGTAGTTCAGTATCCTCATTCCGGTGATCTCGTTCGGAATCTCGCCTGAGAGGTCGTTCCGGCTGAAGTCGACGAAAGTCGAAACTTGCACTGGCTGATCTCCGGGTGATTGGGCCCGAGAACTTGTTGTGGCTGAAGTCCATCTTGGAGAGCTGCTGCAGCCTTAATCTCGGCCGGGATCGGGCCGAACTTGTTGCCGTCCAGAAGGAGCTTCTGGACTCCGGAAAGTCGCCGATGCTCGGCGGGAGAGACCCCGATAACCGGTTGTGGAGAGACTAATCTGACCGAGACTCGCAGCGACAGAGCCGTCGGTCAGGGAACTCGCCCTCGAGATGGTGTCCTGCAATTCGACCTGGGAAAGCATGGGGAGTCGAAAGAGCCCCTTGGGGATCGACCCGTTGAGAAATTCTCGCCCATTCGGATCCTGCTCAGGGACCGGCACTGGCCGAGCGATTCCGGGATCGGGCCGAACAGAAATTCCCGAGCGTGATCAATGTGCTGAGGCTTATTGCCCTTGCACATATCAGGAGGCAGAGTGCCGGTCAATTTGTTGGAGGAGAGATCGAGGAAAGTGGAATTTCCCGTTCGCACCGAGCTTCTCCGGGATGCTTCCGGTAGAAGTTGTTCTCCACAGCTGCAGCACCTCCAGCTGCGGCAGCTCGCCGATGAAGTCGGGTATGGAGCCGTGGAGCTTGTTCCGGAAGAGGTTCAGGAGGTCAGGTTCTTGAGCTCGGCGAGGAGGCGGGGATGTCGCCGGACAGCATGTTGTTCGACAGGTCCATGGACTTCAAGCTCTTCAGCTGGCCGATCTCCGGGGTCAGGGACCCGGAGAGGGAGTTCACCTGGAGGAACAGAGTGTCGAGGTTCTGCAGCCTGCCGATCTCCGGCGGGATTTCGCCGGAGAGACCGCAGCTCGCGGCGTCGAGCCGGACCAGCTCCGACAAGTTCCCGATCTCCGGGGGCAGGCCGCCGTCGTAGGTGTTGTAGTACCCGATGTAGAGCTCCCGGAGGCTCGTCAGGTTCCCCGATCTCCGGCGGCACGGCGCCCTCGAGCTCGTTGCCGGAGACGGCGAGGTACTCCAGGGACTGCCAGCGGCCGTACTCGGGCGGGATTTTGCCGGCGAAGAAGTTGCCGCCGAGGTGGAGGTGGCGGAACTGGAGCAGGTCGACGACGGTGAGGGCAGCTCGCCGGTCATGTTGTTGTGTAGGGTCCAGCACCTGGAGGCGCTTGAGGGCGAGCTCCGCGGGAAGGTGCCGTTGAAGACATTGTTGGAGAGGTTGAGGCGGAGGCCGGTGAGGGCGGAGATTTGCGGGGGATGGGGCCGGAGAGCTGGTTGGCGGGGACGGAGGTTGGAGAAGGAGGCGGAGGTGGGCGAGGTCGCCGGAGAGGGTGCCGGTGAGGTTGAGACCGGTGAGGTCGAGGGGAGACGACGCGGCCGCGGGGTCACAGCCGACGCCCGCCACGTGCAGTGGGCGGTGGAGGCGTTCCAGGAGGCGAGGGCGGCGGCGGGGTCGTCGGTGATGGCGGACTTGACGGAGAGGGCCCGTTGCTCGGGATGCCGGCGGCGGCGGCGGCGCGAGGAGAGGCGGTGGCAGTGGAGGTGGAGGAGGAGCAGGAACAGGAGCAGGAGGCGCATTTTTTTGGTGGGTCGCCGCCTAATGCAAGAAGCTCTAGGCGCTCTCTCTCTCTCTACTTTCTCTCTCTTTTCTCTCTACTCTTGTGCCATCTTTCTCTCTCTACTCTTGTGCCCTGGTTTTAGAGAGAGAAAAGTGAGGGGAGGAGGAGGAGGAAAGGTGGTGGTGGAGGTGGTTTGGGAGGGAGTGAGGTTGAGACAGTGAAGGGCAGAGATGGAGAGACCAGGGAGTGATTATATTGTGTCATTTTATAATTATATGATTAGTTTTACTTTTTCAAATTTTATTTTATTTTTATTCATTTGCTATTGGATAATGATTTATTTTCTTTTTGGTGAGGGTGAGAGGGTCCTTTTATTTTACAGATGTAATGCAGTTTGAGAGGTGTAAAATCGGTGACTCCTCGATCAAGGGCAAGGGAAATGAAATTGTGTTTCGTTCTTTATCCTCTTTTCTGAATTTTCTTCGGAGTGTTTTCTTTTTCTTTTTGCTTAAAACTTTTATTCTTTATAAGCAAGGATATATGTTTCTCATTTTCTCTATTGGAGAAGTTACTCTCTACTTGATTTCCATATGTTTGACAAATTAAGCCTCGAATAAAGAAAGGAAATCACAGCTTGACAATCTT
Source organism: Eucalyptus grandis (assembly GCF_016545825.1). Classification (NCBI taxonomy): domain Eukaryota; kingdom Viridiplantae; phylum Streptophyta; class Magnoliopsida; order Myrtales; family Myrtaceae; genus Eucalyptus; species Eucalyptus grandis. The sequence goes on from NC_052619.1 coordinate 31,877,719, forward strand.
ATTTGAAATTGATGGAAATGGGAAATCTGAAATTCTAATTTCCGAAAAATAATTAATTAATT